>NW_026737321.1:0-44054 GCF_949786415.1 Peromyscus eremicus | reverse complement strand
ACACTGAACTGTTAAAATGAGTGTGTCCACATGGAGGTGTGCACACTGAACTGGTAGAATGAGTGTGTCCACATGGAGGTGTGCACACTGAACTGTTAGAATGTGTCCACATAGAGGTGTGCACACTGAACTGTTAGAATGAGTGTGTCCCCATGGAGGTGTGCACACTGAACTGTTAGAATGATTGTGTCCCTGTGGAGTTGTGCACACTGAACTGTTAGAATGAGTGTGCCCACATGGAGGTGTGGACACTGAACTGTTAAAATGCTTGTGTCCATATGGATGTGTGCACACTGAAATGTTAGAATGATTGTGTCCACATGGAGGTGTGCACACTGAACTATTAGAATGATTGTGTCCACATGGAGGTTTGCACACTGAACAGTTAGAATGACTGTGTCCCTGTTGAAGTATGCACTCTGTACTGTTGGAATGAGTTTGTCCACATGGAGGTGTGCACATTGAACTGTTAAAATGAGTGTGTCCACATGGAGGTGGGCACACTGAACTGTTAGAATGAGTGTGTTCCTCTGGAGCTGTGCACACTGAACTGTTAGAATGAGTGTGTTCACATGGAGGTGTGCACACTGAACTGTTAGAATGTGTCCACATGGAGGTGTGCACACTGACCTGTTAGAATGAGTGTGTACACATGGAGGTGTGCACACTGAAATGTTAGAATGAGTGTGTCCACATGGAGGTGTGCACACTGAACTGTTAGAATGAGTGTGTCCCTTTGGAGTTGTGCACACTGAACTGTTAGAATGAGTGTGCCCACATGGAGGTGTGCACACTGAACTGTTAGAATGACTGTGTCCACATGGAGGTGTGCACACTGAACTGTTAGAATGCCTGTGTCCCTGTTGAAGTATGCACACTGAACTGTTAGAATGAGTGTGTCCACATAGAGGTGTGCACACTGAACTGTTAGAATAAGTGTGTCCACATGGAGGTGTGCACACTGAACTGTTAGAATAACTGTGTCTACATGGAGGTGTGCACACTGAACTGTTAGAATGACTCTGTCCACATGGAGGTGTGCACCCTCAACTATTAGAATGATTGTGTCCACATGGAGGTGTGCACACTGAACTGTTAGAATGTGTCCACATGGAGGTGTGCACACTGAACCGTTAGAATGAGTGTGTCCACATGGAGGTGTGCACACTGAACTGTTAGAATGAGTGTGTCACCATGGAGGTGTTCACACTGAACAGTTAGAATGAGTGTGTCCACATGGAGGTGTGCACACTGAACTGTTTGAATGAGTGTGCCCACATGGAGGTGTGCACAATGAACTGTTAGAATGAGTGTGTCCACATGGAGGTGTGCACACTGAACTGTTAGAATGCGTGTGTCCACATGGAGTTGTGCACACTGAACTGTTAGAATGAGTGTGCCCACATGGAGGTGTGCACACTGAACTGTTAGAATGACTGTGTCCACATGGAGGTGTGCACACTGAACTGTTAGAAGGATTGTGTCCCTCTGGAGGTGTGCACACTGAACTGTTAGAATGATTGTGTCCACATGGAGGTGTGCAAACTGAAATGTTAAAATGAGTGTGTCTACATTGAGGTGTGCACACTGAACTGTTAGAATGTGTCAACAAGGAGGTGTGCACACTGAATTGTTACAATGACTGTGTCCACATGGAGGTGTGCACACTCAACTATTAAAATGATTGTGCCCACATGGAGGTGTGCACACTGAACTGTTAGAATGAGTGTGTCCACATGGTGGTGTGCACACTGAACTGTTAGAATGCGTGTGTCTACATGGAGGTGTGCACACTGAACTGTTAGAATGAGTGTGTCCACTTGGAGGTGTGCACACTGAACTGTTAGAATGAGTGTTTCCCTGTGGAGATGCGCACACTGAACTGTTAGAATGACTGTGTCCCTGTTGAGGTATGCACTCTGAACTATTAGAATGAGTGTGTCCACATAGAGGTGTGCACACTGAACTGTGAGAATGACGGTGTCCACATGTAGGTTTGCACACTGAACTGTTAGAATGATTGTGTCCCTGTGGATGTGTGCACACTGAAATGTTAGAATGTGTCCACATGTTGGTGTGCACACTGAACTGTTAGAATAACTGTGTCTACATGGAGGTGTGCACACTGAACTCTTAGAATGTGTCCACATGGTGGTGTGCACACTGAACTGTTAGAATGAGTGTGTCCACATGGAGGTGTGCACACTGAACTGTTAGAATGAGTGTGCCCTCATGGAGGTGTTCATACTGAACCCTTAGAATGATTGTGTCCACATGGATGTGTGCACACTGAACTGTTAGAATGAGTGTTTCCCTGTGGAGGTGTGCACACTGAACTGTTAGAATGAGTGTGTCCACATGGAGTTTTGCACACTGAACTGTTAGAATGAGTGTGCCCACATGGAGGTGTGCACACTGAAATGTTAGAATGACTGTGTCCACATGGAGGTGTTCACGCTGAACTGTTAGAATGAGTGTGTCCATGTTTAGGTGTGCACACGGAACTGTTAGAATGAGTGTGCTCACATGGAGGTGTGCACACTGAACTATTAGAATGAGTGTGTCCACATGGAGGTTTGCACACTGAACTATTAGAATGATTGTGTCCCTGTGGAGGTGTGCACACTGAACTGTTAGAATGAGTGTGTCCACATGGAAGTGTGCACACTGAACTGTTAGAATGATTGTGTCCCTGTGGAGGTGTGCACACTGAACTGTTAGAATGATTGTGTCCACAGGTAGGTGTGCACACTGAACTCCTAGGATGATTGTGTCCACATGGAGGTGTGCACACTGAAATGTTAGAATGATTGTGTCCACATGGAGGTGTGCACACTGAACTATTAGAATGATTGTGTCCACATGGAGGTGTGCACACTGAACTGTTAGAATGTGTCCACATGGAGGTGTGCACACTGAACTGTTAGAATGAGTGTGTCCACATGGAGGTGTGCACACTGAAATGTTAGAATGAGTGTGTCCACATGGAGGTGTGCACACTGAACTGTTAGAATGAGTGTGTCCCTTTGGAGTTGTGCACACTGAACTGTTAGAATGAGTGTTCCCACATGGAGGTGTGCACACTGAACTGTTAGAATGACTGTGTCCACATGGAGGAGTGCACACTGAACTGTTAGAATGAGTGTGTCCACATGGAGGTGTGCACACTGAACTGTTAGAATGTGTCCACATGGAGGTGTGCACACTGAACTGTTAGAATGAATGTGTCCACATGGAGGTGTGCACACTGAACTGTTAGAATGAGTGTGTCCACATGGAGGTGTGCACACTGAACTGTTAAAATGAGTGTGTCCACATGGAGGTGGGCACACTGAACTGTTAGAATGAGTGTGTCCCCGTGGAGCTGTTCACACTGAACTGTTAGAATGAGTGTGTTCACATGGAGGTGTGCACACTGAACTGTTAGAATGTGTCCACATGGAGGTGTGCACACTGAACTGTTAGAATGATTGTGTCCACATGGAGGTGTGCACACTGAACTGTTAGAATGAGTGTGTCCACATGGAGGTGTGCACACTGAACTGTTAGAATGAGTGTGTCCCTTTGGAGTTGTGCACACTGAACTGTTAGAATTAGTGTGCCCACATGGAGCTTTGGACACTGAACTGTTAGAATGAGTGTGTCCACATGGAGGTGTGCACACTGAACTGTTAGAATGAGTGTGTCCACATGGAGGTGTGCACACTGAACTGTTAGAATGAGTGTGTCCACATGGAGGTGTGCACACTGAACTGTTAGAATGATTGTGTCCCTGTGGAGGTGTGCACACTGAACTGTTAGAATGAGTGTGTCCACATGGAGGTGTGCACACTGAACTGTTAGAATGATTGTGTCCCTGTGGAGGTGTGCACACTGAACTGTTAGAATGATTGTGTCCACAGGTAGGTGTGCACACTGAACTATTAGGATGATTGTGTCCACATGGAGGTGTGCACACTGAAATGTTAGAATGACTGTGTCCACATGGAGGTGTGCACACTGAACTATTAGAACGATTGTGTCCCCATGGAGGTTTGCACACTGAACAGTTAGAATGACTGTGTCCCTGTTGAAGTATGCACTCTGAACTGTTAGAATGAGTGTGTCCACATAGAGGTGTGCACACTGAACTGTTAGAATGAGTGTGTCCACGTGGAGGTGTTCACACTGAACTTTTAGAATGACTGTGACTG
Organism: Peromyscus eremicus; assembly: GCF_949786415.1. NCBI lineage: Eukaryota > Metazoa > Chordata > Mammalia > Rodentia > Cricetidae > Peromyscus > Peromyscus eremicus. Next base: position 39,861 of record NW_026737321.1, on the reverse strand, counting down.
CATGGAGGTGTGCACACTGAACTGTTAGAATGATTGTGTCCCTGTGGATGTGTGCACACTGAAATGTTAGAATGAGTGTGTCTACATGGAGGTGTGCACACTGAACTGTTAGAATGTGTCTACATGGAGGTGTGCACACTGAACTGTTAGAATGTGTCGACATGGATGTGTGCACACTGAACTGTTAGAATGTGTCCACATGGAGGTGTGCACACTGAACTGTTAGAATGAGTGTGTCCACATGGAGGTGTGCACACTGAACTGTTAGAATGACTGTGTCCAAATGGAGGTGTGCACACTGAACTGTTAGAATGAGAGTGTCCCTTTGGAGTTGTGCACACTGAACTGTTAGAATGAGTGTGCCCACATGGAGGTGTGGACACTGAACTGTTAGAATGAGTGTGTCCACATGGAGGTGTGCACACTGAACTGTTAGAATGAGTGTGTCCACATGGAGGTGTGCACACTGAACTGTTAGAATGTGTCCACATAGAGGTGTGCACACTGAACTGTTAGAATGAGTGTGTCCACATGGAGGTGTGCACACTGAACTGTTAGAATGATTGTGTCCCTGTGGAGTTGTGCACACTGAACTGTTAGAATGAGTGTGCCCACATGGAGGTGTGGACACTGAACTGTTAAAATGATTGTGTCCACATGGATGTGTGCACACTGAAATGTTAGAATGATTGTGTCCACATGGAGGTGTGCACACTGAACTATTAGAATGATTGTGTCCACATGGAGGTTTGCACACTGAACAGTTAGAATGACTGTGTCCCTGTTGAAGTATGCACTCTGTACTGTTGGAATGAGTTTGTCCACATGGAGGTGTGCACATTGAACTGTTAAAATGAGTGTGTCCACATGGAGGTGGGCACACTGAACTGTTAGAATGAGTGTGTTCCTCTGGAGCTGTGCACACTGAACTGTTAGAATGAGTGTGTTCACATGGAGGTGTGCACACTGAACTGTTAGAATGTGTCCACATGGAGGTGTGCAAACTGACCTGTTAGAATGAGTGTGTACACATGGAGGTGTGCACACTGAAATGTTAGAATGAGTGTGTCCACATGGAGGTGTGCACACTGAACTGTTAGAATGAGTGTGTCCCTTTGGAGTTGTGCACACTGAACTGTTAGAATGAGTGTGCCCACATGGAGGTGTGCACACTGAACTGTTAGAATGACTGTGTCCACATGGAGGTGTGCACACTGAACTGTTAGAATGCCTGTGTCCCTGTTGAAGTATGCACACTGAACTGTTAGAATGAGTGTGTCCACATAGAGGTGTGCACACTGAACTGTTAGAATAAGTGTGTCCACATGGAGGTGTGCACACTGAACTGTTAGAATAACTGTGTCTACATGGAGGTGTGCACACTGAACTGTTAGAATGACTCTGTCCACATGGAGGTGTGCACCCTCAACTATTAGAATGATTGTGTCCACATGGAGGTGTGCACACTGAAATGTTAGAATGTGTCCACATGGAGGTGTGCACACTGAACCGTTAGAATGAGTGTGTCCACATGGAGGTGTGCACACTGAAATGTTAGAATGAGTGTGTCACCATGGAGGTGTTCACACTGAACAGTTAGAATGAGTGTGTCCACATGGAGGTGTGCACACTGAACTGTTTGAATGAGTGTGCCCACATGGAGGTGTGCACAATGAACTGTTAGAATGAGTGTGTCCACATGGAGGTGTGCACACTGAACTGTTAGAATGCGTGTGTCCACATGGAGTTGTGCACACTGAACTGTTAGAATGAGTGTGCCCACATGGAGGTGTGCACACTGAACTGTTAGAATGACTGTGTCCACATGGAGGTGTGCACACTGAACTGTTAGAAGGATTGTGTCCCTCTGGAGGTGTGCACACTGAACTGTTAGAATGATTGTGTCCACATGGAGGTGTGCACACTGAACTGTTAGAATGACTGTGTCCACATGGAGGTGTGCACACTGAACTGTTAGAATGTGTCCACATGGAGGTGTGCACACTGAACTGTTAGAATGAGTGTGTCCACATGGAGGTGTGCACACTGAAATGTTAGAATGAGTGTGTCCACATGGAGGTGTGCACACTGAACTGTTAGAATGAGTGTGTCCCTTTGGAGTTGTGCACACTGAACTGTTAGAATGAGTGTTCCCACATGGAGGTGTGCACACTGAACTGTTAGAATGACTGTGTCCACATGGAGGAGTGCACACTGAACTGTTAGAATGAGTGTGTCCACATGGAGGTGTGCACACTGAACTGTTAGAATGTGTCCACATGGAGGTGTGCACACTGAACTGTTAGAATGAATGTGTCCACATGGAGGTGTGCACACTGAACTGTTAGAATGAGTGTGTCCACATGGAGGTGTGCACACTGAACTGTTAAAATGAGTGTGTCCACATGGAGGTGGGCACACTGAACTGTTAGAATGAGTGTGTCCCCGTGGAGCTGTTCACACTGAACTGTTAGAATGAGTGTGTTCACATGGAGGTGTGCACACTGAACTGTTAGAATGTGTCCACATGGAGGTGTGCACACTGAACTGTTAGAATGATTGTGTCCACATGGAGGTGTGCACACTGAACTGTTAGAATGAGTGTGTCCACATGGAGGTGTGCACACTGAACTGTTAGAATGAGTGTGTCCCTTTGGAGTTGTGCACACTGAACTGTTAGAATTAGTGTGCCCACATGGAGCTTTGGACACTGAACTGTTAGAATGAGTGTGTCCACATGGAGGTGTGCACACTGAACTGTTAGAATGAGTGTGTCCACATGGAGGTGTGCACACTGAACTGTTAGAATGAGTGTGTCCACATGGAGGTGTGCACACTGAACTGTTAGAATGATTGTGTCCCTGTGGAGGTGTGCACACTGAACTGTTAGAATGAGTGTGTCCACATGGAGGTGTGCACACTGAACTGTTAGAATGATTGTGTCCCTGTGGAGGTGTGCACACTGAACTGTTAGAATGATTGTGTCCACAGGTAGGTGTGCACACTGAACTATTAGGATGATTGTGTCCACATGGAGGTGTGCACACTGAAATGTTAGAATGACTGTGTCCACATGGAGGTGTGCACACTGAACTATTAGAACGATTGTGTCCCCATGGAGGTTTGCACACTGAACAGTTAGAATGACTGTGTCCCTGTTGAAGTATGCACTCTGAACTGTTAGAATGAGTGTGTCCACATAGAGGTGTGCACACTGAACTGTTAGAATGAGTGTGTCCACGTGGAGGTGTTCACACTGAACTTTTAGAATGACTGTGACTGCATGGAGGTGTGCACACTGAACTGTTAGAATGATTGTGTCCCTGTGGATGTGTGCACACTGAAATGTTAGAATGAGTGTGTCTACATGGAGGTGTGCACACTGAACTGTTAGAATGTGTCTACATGGAGGTGTGCACACTGAACTGTTAGAATGTGTCGACATGGATGTGTGCACACTGAACTGTTAGAATGTGTCCACATGGAGGTGTGCACACTGAACTGTTAGAATGAGTGTGTCCACATGGAGGTGTGCACACTGAACTGTTAGAATGACTGTGTCCAAATGGAGGTGTGCACACTGAACTGTTAGAATGAGAGTGTCCCTTTGGAGTTGTGCACACTGAACTGTTAGAATGAGTGTGCCCACATGGAGGTGTGGACACTGAACTGTTAGAATGAGTGTGTCCACATGGAGGTGTGCACACTGAACTGTTAGAATGAGTGTGTCCACATGGAGGTGTGCACACTGAACTGTTAGAATGTGTCCACATAGAGGTGTGCACACTGAACTGTTAGAATGAGTGTGTCCACATGGAGGTGTGCACACTGAACTGTTAGAATGATTGTGTCCCTGTGGAGTTGTGCACACTGAACTGTTAGAATGAGTGTGCCCACATGGAGGTGTGGACACTGAACTGTTAAAATGATTGTGTCCACATGGATGTGTGCACACTGAAATGTTAGAATGATTGTGTCCACATGGAGGTGTGCACACTGAACTATTAGAATGATTGTGTCCACATGGAGGTTTGCACACTGAACAGTTAGAATGACTGTGTCCCTGTTGAAGTATGCACTCTGTACTGTTGGAATGAGTTTGTCCACATGGAGGTGTGCACATTGAACTGTTAAAATGAGTGTGTCCACATGGAGGTGGGCACACTGAACTGTTAGAATGAGTGTGTTCCTCTGGAGCTGTGCACACTGAACTGTTAGAATGAGTGTGTTCACATGGAGGTGTGCACACTGAACTGTTAGAATGTGTCCACATGGAGGTGTGCAAACTGACCTGTTAGAATGAGTGTGTACACATGGAGGTGTGCACACTGAAATGTTAGAATGAGTGTGTCCACATGGAGGTGTGCACACTGAACTGTTAGAATGAGTGTGTCCCTTTGGAGTTGTGCACACTGAACTGTTAGAATGAGTGTGCCCACATGGAGGTGTGCACACTGAACTGTTAGAATGACTGTGTCCACATGGAGGTGTGCACACTGAACTGTTAGAATGCCTGTGTCCCTGTTGAAGTATGCACACTGAACTGTTAGAATGAGTGTGTCCACATAGAGGTGTGCACACTGAACTGTTAGAATAAGTGTGTCCACATGGAGGTGTGCACACTGAACTGTTAGAATAACTGTGTCTACATGGAGGTGTGCACACTGAACTGTTAGAATGACTCTGTCCACATGGAGGTGTGCACCCTCAACTATTAGAATGATTGTGTCCACATGGAGGTGTGCACACTGAAATGTTAGAATGTGTCCACATGGAGGTGTGCACACTGAACCGTTAGAATGAGTGTGTCCACATGGAGGTGTGCACACTGAAATGTTAGAATGAGTGTGTCACAATGGAGGTGTTCACACTGAACAGTTAGAATGAGTGTGTCCACATGGAGGTGTGCACACTGAACTGTTTGAATGAGTGTGCCCACATGGAGGTGTGCACAATGAACTGTTAGAATGAGTGTGTCCACATGGAGGTGTGCACACTGAACTGTTAGAATGCGTGTGTCCACATGGAGTTGTGCACACTGAACTGTTAGAATGAGTGTGCCCACATGGAGGTGTGCACACTGAACTGTTAGAATGACTGTGTCCACATGGAGGTGTGCACACTGAACTGTTAGAAGGATTGTGTCCCTCTGGAGGTGTGCACACTGAACTGTTAGAATGATTGTGTCCACATGGAGGTGTGCACACTGAACTGTTAGAATGACTGTGTCCACATGGAGGTGTGCACACTGAACTGTTAGAAGGATTGTGTCCCTCTGGAGGTGTGCACACTGAACTGTTAGAATGATTGTGTCCACATGGAGGTGTGCAAACTGAAATGTTAGAATGAGTGTGTCTACATTGATGTGTGCACACTGAACTGTTAGAATGTGTCAACAAGGAGGTGTGCACACTGAATAGTTACAATGACTGTGTCCACATGGAGGTGTGCACACTCAACTATTAAAATGATTGTGCCCACATGGAGGTGTGCACACTGAACTGTTAGAATGAGTGTGTCCACATGGTTGTGTGCACACTGAACTGTTAGAATGCGTGTGTCTACATGGAGGTGTGCACACTGAACTGTTAGAATGAGTGTGTCCACTTGGAGGTGTGCACACTGAACTGTTAGAATGAGTGTTTCCCTGTGGAGATGCGCACACTGAACTGTTAGAATGACTGTGTCCCTGTTGAGGTATGCACTCTGAACTATTAGAATGAGTGTGTCCACATAGAGGTGTGCACACTGAACTGTGAGAATGACGGTGTCCACATGTAGGTTTGCACACTGAACTGTTAGAATGATTGTGTCCCTGTGGATGTGTGCACACTGAAATGTTAGAATGTGTCCACATGTTGGTGTGCACACTGAACTGTTAGAATAACTGTGTCTACATGGAGGTGTGCACACTGAACTCTTAGAATGTGTCCACATGGTGGTGTGCACACTGAACTGTTAGAATGAGTGTGTCCACATGGAGGTGTGCACACTGAACTGTTAGAATGAGTGTGCCCTCATGGAGGTGTTCATACTGAACCCTTAGAATGATTGTGTCCACATGGATGTGTGCACACTGAACTGTTAGAATGAGTGTTTCCCTGTGGAGGTGTGCACACTGAACTGTTAGAATGAGTGTGTCCACATGGAGTTTTGCACACTGAACTGTTAAAATGAGTGTGCCCACATGGAGGTGTGCACACTGAAATGTTAGAATGACTGTGTCCACATGGAGGTGTTCAAGCTGAACTGTTAGAATGAGTGTGTCCATGTTTAGGTGTGCACACTGAACTATTAGAATGAGTGTGTCCACATGGAGGTTTGCACACTGAACTATTAGAATGATTGTGTCCCTGTGGAGGTGTGCACACTGAACTGTTAGAATGAGTGTGTCCACATGGAAGTGTGCACACTGAACTGTTAGAATGATTGTGTCCCTGTGGAGGTGTGCACACTGAACTGTTAGAATGATTGTGTCCACAGGTAGGTGTGCACACTGAACTCCTAGGATGATTGTGTCCACATGGAGGTGTGCACACTGAAATGTTAGAATGATTGTGTCCACATGGAGGTGTGCACACTGAACTATTAGAATGATTGTGTCCACATGGAGGTGTGCACACTGAACTGTTAGAATGTGTCCACATGGAGGTGTGCACACTGAACTGTTAGAATGAGTGTGTCCACATGGAGGTGTGCACACTGAAATGTTAGAATGAGTGTGTCCACATGGAGGTGTGCACACTGAACTGTTAGAATGAGTGTGTCCCTTTGGAGTTGTGCACACTGAACTGTTAGAATGAGTGTTCCCACATGGAGGTGTGCACACTGAACTGTTAGAATGACTGTGTCCACATGGAGGAGTGCACACTGAACTGTTAGAATGAGTGTGTCCACATGGAGGTGTGCACACTGAACTGTTAGAATGTGTCCACATGGAGGTGTGCACACTGAACTGTTAGAATGAATGTGTCCACATGGAGGTGTGCACACTGAACTGTTAGAATTAGTGTGTCCACATGGGTTTGTGCACACTGAACTGTTAAAATGAGTGTGTCCACATGTAGGTGGGCACACTGAACTGTTAGAATGAGTGTGTCCCCGTGGAGCTGTTCACACTGAACTGTTAGAATGAGTGTGTTCACATGGAGGTGTGCACACTGAACTGTTAGAATGTGTCCACATGGAGGTGTGCACACTGAACTGTTAGAATGATTGTGTCCACATGGAGGTGTGCACACTGAACTGTTAGAATGAGTGTGTCCACATGGAGGTGTGCACACTGAACTGTTAGAATGAGTGTGTCCCTTTGGAGTTGTGCACACTGAACTGTTAGAATTAGTGTGCCCACATGGAGCTTTGGACACTGAACTGTTAGAATGAGTGTGTCCACATGGAGGTGTGCACACTGAACTGTTAGAATGAGTGTGTCCACATGGAGGTGTGCACACTGAACTGTTAGAATGAGTGTGTCCACATGGAGGTGTGCACACTGAACTGTTAGAATGATTGTGTCCCTGTGGAGGTGTGCACACTGAACTGTTAGAATGAGTGTGTCCACATGGAGGTGTGCACACTGAACTGTTAGAATGATTGTGTCCCTGTGGAGGTGTGCACACTGAACTGTTAGAATGATTGTGTCCACAGGTAGGTGTGCACACTGAACTATTAGGATGATTGTGTCCACATGGAGGTGTGCACACTGAAATGTTAGAATGACTGTGTCCACATGGAGGTGTGCACACTGAACTATTAGAACGATTGTGTCCCCATGGAGGTTTGCACACTGAACAGTTAGAATGACTGTGTCCCTGTTGAAGTATGCACTCTGAACTGTTAGAATGAGTGTGTCCACATAGAGGTGTGCACACTGAACTGTTAGAATGAGTGTGTCCACGTGGAGGTGTTCACACTGAACTTTTAGAATGACTGTGACTGCATGGAGGTGTGCACACTGAACTGTTAGAATGATTGTGTCCCTGTGGATGTGTGCACACTGAAATGTTAGAATGAGTGTGTCTACATGGAGGTGTGCACACTGAACTGTTAGAATGTGTCTACATGGAGGTGTGCACACTGAACTGTTAGAATGTGTCGACATGGATGTGTGCACACTGAACTGTTAGAATGTGTCCACATGGAGGTGTGCACACTGAACTGTTAGAATGAGTGTGTCCACATGGAGGTGTGCACACTGAACTGTTAGAATGACTGTGTCCAAATGGAGGTGTGCACACTGAACTGTTAGAATGAGAGTGTCCCTTTGGAGTTGTGCACACTGAACTGTTAGAATTAGTGTGCCCACATGGAGGTGTGGACACTGAACTGTTAGAATGAGTGTGTCCACATGGAGGTGTGCACACTGAACTGTTAGAATGAGTGTGTCCACATGGAGGTGTGCACACTGAACTGTTAGAATGTGTCCACAAGGAGGTGTGCACACTGAACTGTTAGAATGAGTGTGTCCACATGGAGGTGTGCACACTGAACTGTTAGAATGAGTGTGTCCACATGGAGGTGTGCACACTGAACTGTTAGAATGAGTGTGTCCCTTTGGAGTTGTGCACACTGAACTGTTAGAATGAGTGTGCCCACATGGAGGTGTGCACACTGAACTGTTAGAATGACTGTGTCCACATGGAGGTGTGCACACTGAACTGTTAGAATGATTGTGTCCACATGGAGGTGTGCACACTGAACTGTTAGAATGAGTGTGTCCACATGGAGATGTGCACACTGAACTGTTAGAATGAGTGTGTCCCTTTGGAGTTGTGCACACTGAACTGTTAGAATGAGTGTGCCCACATGGAGCTTTGGACACTGAACTGTTAGAATGACTGTGTACACATGGAGGTGTGCACACTGAACTGTTAGAATGAGTGTGTCCACATGGAGGTGTGCACACTGAACTGTTAGAATGAGTGAGTCCACATGGAGGTGTGCACACTGAACTGTTAGAATGATTGTGTCCCTGTGGAGGTGTGCACACTGAACTGTTAGAGTGAGTGTGTCCACATGGAGGTGTGCACACTGAACTGTTAGAATGATTGTGTCCCTGTGGAGGTGTGCACACTGAACTGTTAGAATGAGTGTGCCCACATGGAGGTGTGGACACTGAACTCTTAAAATGAGTGGGTCCACATGGATGTGTGCACACTGAACTGGTAGAATGAGTGTGTCCACGTGGAGGTGTGCACACTGAACTGTTAGAATGTGTCCACATGGAGGTGTGCACACTGAACTGTTAGAATGAGTGTGTCCACATGGAGGTGTGCACACTGAACTGTTAGAATGAGTGTGTCCACATGGAGGTGTGCACACTGAACTGTTAGAATGAGTGTGTCCACATGGAGGTGTGCACACTGAACTGTTAGAATGAGTGTGTCCCTTTGGAGTTGTGCACACTGAACTGTTAGAATGAGTGTGCCCACATGGAGGTGTGCACACTGAACTGTTAGAATGTGTCCACATGGAGGTGTGCACACTCAACTGTTAGAATGATTGTGTCCACAAGGAGGTGTGCACACTGAACTGTTAGAATGAGTATGTCCACATGGAGGTGTGCACACTGAACTGTTAGAATGAGTGTGTCCCTTTGGAGTTGTGCACACTGAACTTTTAGAATGAGTGTGCCCACATGGATCTTTGGACACTGAACTGTTAGAATGACTGTGTCCACATGGAGGTGTGCACACTGAACTGTTAGAATGAGTGTGTCCAAATGGAGGTGTGCACACTGAACTGTTAGAATGAGTGAGTCCACATGGAGGTGTGCACACTGAACTGTTAGAATGATTGTGTCCCTGTGGAGGTGTGCACACTGAACTGTTAGAATGATTGTGTCCCTGTGGAGGTGTGCACCCTGAACTGTTAGAATGAGTGTGCCCACATGGAGGTGTGGACACTGAACTCTTAAAATGAGTGTGTCCACATGGAGTTGTGCACACTGAACTGGTAGAATGAGTGTGTCCACATGGAGGTGTGCACACTGAACTGTTAGAATGTGTCCACATGGAGATGTGTACACTGTACTGTTAGAATGAGTGTGTCCACATGGAGGTGTGCACACTGAACTGTTAGAATGAGTGTGCCCACATGGAGGTGTGCACACTGAACTGTTAGAATAAGTGTGTCCAAATGGAGGTGTGCACACTGAACTGTTAGAATGATTGTGTCCCTGTGGAGGTGTGCACACTGAACTGTTAGAATGAGTGTGTCCACATGGAGGTGTGCACACTGAACTGTTAGAATGATTGTGTCCCTGTGGAGGTGTGCACACTGATCTGTTAGAATGAGTGTGCCCACATGGAGGTGTGCACACTGAACTGTTAGAATGATTGTGTCCACAGGTAGGTGTGCACACTGAACTATTAGGATGATTTTGTCCACATCGAGGTGTGCACACTGAAATGTTAGAATGAGTGTGTTCACATGGAGGTGTGCACACAGAACTGTTAAAATGAGTGTGTCCACATGGAGGTGAGCACACTGAACTGTTAGAATGAGTGTGTTCCTGTGGAGCTGTGCACACTGAACTGTTAGAATGAGTGTGTTCACATGGAGGTGTGCACACTGAACTGTTAAAATGAGTGTGTCCACATGGAGGTGAGCACACTGAACTGTTAGAATGAGTGTGTTCCTGTGGAGCTGTGCACACTGAACTGTTAGAATGAGTGTGTTCACATGGAGGTGTGCACACTGAACTGTTAGAATGGGTCAACATGGAGGTGTGCACACTGAACTGTTAGAATGAGTGTGTCCCTTTGGAGTTGTGCACACTGAACTGTTAGAATGAGTGTGCACACATGGTGGTGTGCACAATGAACTGTTAGAATGAGTGTGTCCACATGGAGTTGTGCACACTGAACTGTTAGAATGAGTGTGCCCACATGGAGGTGTGCACACTGAACTGTTAGAATGAGTGAGTCCACATGGAGTTGTGCACACTGAACTGTTAGAATGATTGTGTCCCTGTGGAGGTGTGCACACTGAACTGTTAGAATGATTGTGTCCCTGTGGAGGTGTGCACACTGAACTGTTAGAATGAGTGTGTCCACATGGAGGTGTGCACACTGAACAGTTAAAATGAGTGTGTCCACATGGAGGTGGGCACACTGAACTGTTAGAATGAGTGTGTTCCCCTGGAGCTGTGCCCACTGAACTGTTAGAATGAGTGTGTTCACATGGAGGTGTGCACACTGAACTGTTAGAATGAGTGTGTCCACATGGAGGTGTGCACACTGAACTGTTAGAATGAGTGTGTCCACATGGAGGTGTGCACACTGAACTGTTAGAATGATTGTGTCCCTGTGGAGGTGTGCACACTGAACTGTTAGAATGAGTGTGTCCACATGGAGGTGTGCACACTGAACTGTTAGAATGATTGTGTCCCTGTGGAGGTGTGCACACTGAACTGTTAGAATGAGTGTGCCCACATGGAGGTGTGGACACTGAACTCTTAAAATGAGTGGGTCCACATGGAGGTGTGCACACTGAACTGGTAGAATGAGTGTGTCCACATGGAGGTGTGCACACTGAACTGTTAGAATGTGTCCACATGGAGGTGTGCACACTGAACTGTTAGAATGAGTGTGTCCACATGGAGGTGTGCACACTGAACTGTTAGAATGAGTGTGTCCACATGGAGGTGTGCACACTGAACTGTTAGAATGAGTGTGTCCCTTTGGAGTTGTGCACACTGAACTGTTAGAATGAGTGTGCCCACATGGAGGTGTGCACACTGAACTGTTAGAATGTGTCCACATGGAGGTGTGCACACTGAACTGTTAGAATGATTGTGTCCCTGTGGAGGTGTGCACACTGAACTGTTAGAATGAGTGTGCCCACATGGAGGTGTGGACACTGAACTCTTAAAATGAGTGGGTCCACATGGAGGTGAGCACACTGAACTGGTAGAATGAGTGTGTCCACATGGAGGTGTGCACACTGAACTGTTAGAATGTGTCCACATGGAGGTGTGCACACTGAACTGTTAGAATGAGTGTGTCCACATGGAGGTGTGCACACTGAACTGTTAGAATGAGTGTGTCCACATGGAGGTGTGCACACTGAACTGTTAGAATGAGTGTGTCCCTTTGGAGTTGTGCACACTGAACTGTTAGAGTGAGTGTGCCCACATGGAGGTGTGCACACTGAACTGTTAGAATGTGTCCACATGGAGGTGTGCACACTGAACTGTTAGAATGATTGTGTCCACATGGAGGTGTGCACACTGAACTGTTAGAATGAGTGTGTCCACATGGAGGTGTGCACACTGAACTGTTAGAATGAGTGTGTCCACATGGAGGTGTGCACACTGAACTGTTAGAATGAGTGTGTCCCTTTGGAGTTGTGCACACTGAACTGTTAGAATGAGTGTGCCCACATGGAGGTGTGCACACTGAACTGTTAGAATGTGTCCACATGGAGGTGTGCACACTGAACTGTTAGAATGATTGTGTCCACAAGGAGGTGTGCACACTGAACTGTTAGAATGAGTGTGTCCACATGGAGGTGTGCACACTGAACTGTTAGAATGAGTGTGTCCCTTTGGAGTTGTGCACACTGAACTGTTAGAATGAGTGTGCCCACATGGAGCTTTGGACACTGAACTGTTAGAATGACTGTGTCCACATGGAGGTGTGCACACTGAACTGTTAGAATGAGTGTGTCCACATGGAGGTGTGCACACTGAACTGTTACAATGAGTGAGTCCACATGGAGGTGTGCACACTGAACTGTTAGAATGAGTGTGCCCACATGGAGGTGTGCACACTGAACTGTTAGAATGACTGTGTCCACATGGAGGTGTGCACACTGAACTGTTAGAATGATTGTGTCCACATGGAGGTGTGCACACTGAACTGTTAGAATGAGTGTGTCCACATGGAGATGTGCACACTGAACTGTTAGAATGAGTGTGTCCCTTTGGAGTTGTGCACACTGAACTGTTAGAATGAGTGTGCCCACATGGAGCTTTGGACACTGAACTGTTAGAATGACTGTGTACACATGGAGGTGTGCACACTGAACTGTTAGAATGAGTGTGTCCACATGGAGGTGTGCACACTGAACTGTTAGAATGAGTGAGTCCACATGGAGGTGTGCACACTGAACTGTTAGAATGATTGTGTCCCTGTGGAGGTGTGCACACTGAACTGTTAGAATGAGTGTGTCCACATGGAGGTGTGCACACTGAACTGTTAGAATGATTGTGTCCCTGTGGAGGTGTGCACACTGAACTGTTAGAATGAGTGTGCCCACATGGAGGTGTGGACACTGAACTCTTAAAATGAGTGGGTCCACATGGAGGTGTGCACACTGAACTGGTAGAATGAGTGTGTCCACATGGAGGTGTGCACACTGAACTGTTAGAATGTGTCCACATGGAGGTGTGCACACTGAACTGTTAGAATGAGTGTGTCCACATGGAGGTGTGCACACTGAACTGTTAGAATGAGTGTGTCCACATGGAGGTGTGCACACTGAACTGTTAGAATGAGTGTGTCCACATGGAGGTGTGCACCCTGAACTGTTAGAATGAGTGTGTCCCTTTGGAGTTGTGCACACTGAACTGTTAGAATGAGTGTGCCCACATGGAGGTGTGCACACTGAACTGTTAGAATGTGTCCACATGGAGGTGTGCACACTCAACTGTTAGAATGATTGTGTCCACAAGGAGGTGTGCACACTGAACTGTTAGAATGAGTATGTCCACATGGAGGTGTGCACACTGAACTGTTAGAATGAGTGTGTCCCTTTGGAGTTGTGCACACTGAACTTTTAGAATGAGTGTGCCCACATGGAGCTTTGGACACTGAACTGTTAGAATGACTGTGTCCACATGGAGGTGTGCACACTGAACTGTTAGAATGAGTGTGTCCAAATGGAGGTGTGCACACTGAACTGTTAGAATGAGTGAGTCCACATGGAGGTGTGCACACTGAACTGTTAGAATGATTGTGTCCCTGTGGAGGTGTGCACACTGAACTGTTAGAATGATTGTGTCCCTGTGGAGGTGTGCACCCTGAACTGTTAGAATGAGTGTGCCCACATGGAGGTGTGGACACTGAACTCTTAAAATGAGTGTGTCCACATGGAGTTGTGCACACTGAACTGGTAGAATGAGTGTGTCCACATGGAGGTGTGCACACTGAACTGTTAGAATGTGTCCACATGGAGATGTGTACACTGTACTGTTAGAATGAGTGTGTCCACATGGAGGTGTGCACACGGAACTGTTAGAATGAGTGTGTCCACATGGAGGTGTGCACACTGAACTGTTAGAATGAGTGTGTCCACATGGAGGTGTGCACACTGAACTGTTAGAATGAGTGTGCCCACATGGAGGTGTGCACACTGAACTGTTAGAATAAGTGTGTCCAAATGGAGGTGTGCACACTGAACTGTTAGAATGATTGTGTCCCTGTGGAGGTGTGCACACTGAACTGTTAGAATGAGTGTGTCCACATGGAGGTGTGCACACTGAACTGTTAGAATGATTGTGTCCCTGTGGAGGTGTGCACACTGATCTGTTAGAATGAGTGTGCCCACATGGAGGTGTGCACACTGAACTGTTAGAATGAGTGTGTCCACATGGAGGTGTGCACACTGAACTGTTAGAATGAGTATGCTCAAATGGAGGTGTGCACACTTAACTGTTAGAATGATTGTGTCCAAATGCAGGTGTGCACACTGAACTGTTAGAATGAGTGTGTCCCTGTGGAGGTGTGCACACTGAAATGTTAGAATGAGTGTGTCCACATGGAGGTGCGCACACCGAAGTGTTAGAATTTGTCCACATCGAGGTGTGCACACTGGACTGTTAGAATGAGTGTGTCCACATGGAGGTGTGCACAACGAAGTGTTAGAATTTGTCCACATGGAGGTGTGCACACTGGACTGTTAGAATGAGTGTGTCCTCATGGAGGTGTGCACACTGAACTGTTAGAATGAGTGAGTCAACATGGAGGTGTGCACACTGAACTGTTTGAATGAGTGTGTCCACATGGAGGTGAGCACACTGAACTGTTAGAATGAGTGTGTCCACATGGAGGTGTGCACACTGAACTGTTAGAATGACTGTGTCCACATGGAGGTGTGCACAATGAACTGTTAGAATGAGTGTGTCCACTTGCAGGTGTGCACACTGAACTGTTAGAATGAGTGTGTCCACATGGAGATGTGCACACTGAACTGTTAGAATGAGTGTGTCCCTTTGGAGTTGTGCACACTGAACTGTTAGAATGAGTGTGCCCACATGGAGCTTTGGACACTGAACTGTTAGAATGACTGTGTACACATGGAGGTGTGCACACTGAACTGTTAGAATGAGTGTGTCCACATGGAGGTGTGCACACTGAACTGTTAGAATGAGTGAGTCCACATGGAGGTGTGCACACTGAACTGTTTGAATGAGTGTGTCCACATGGAGGTGTGCACACTGGACTGTTAGAATGAGTGTGTCCACATGGAGGTGTGCACACTGAACTGTTACAATGAGTGAGTCCACATGGAGGTGTGCACACTGAACTGTTAGAATGAGTGTGCCCACATGGAGGTGTGCACACTGAACTGTTAGAATGAGTGTGTCCACATGGAGGGGTGCACACTGAACTGTTAGAATGAGTGTGTCCACATGGAGGTGTGCACACTGAATTGTTAGAATGAGTGTGTCCACTTGGAGGTGTGCACACTGAAGTGTTAGAATTTGTCCACATGGAGTTGTGCACACTGAACTGTTAGAATGAGTGTGTCCACATGGAGGTGTGCACACTGAACTGTTAGAATGAGTGTGTCCACATGGAGGTGTGCAAACTGAACTGTTAGAATGAGTGTTCCCACATGGAGGTGTGCACACTGAACTGTTAGAATGAGTGTGCCCACATGGAGTTGTGCACACTGAACTGTTAGTATGAGTGTGTCCCCATTAAGGTGTGCACACTGAACTGTTAGAAAGAGTGTGCCCACATGGAGGTGTGCACACTGAACTGTTAGAATGAGTGTGTCCACATGGAGGTGAGCACACCTAAGTGTTAGAATTTGTCCACATGGTGGTGTGCACACTGAAATGTTAGAATGAGTGTGCCCACATGGAGGTGTGCAGACTGAACTGTTAGAATGACTGTGCCCACATTGAGGTTTGCCACTGAACTGTTAGAATGAGTGTGTCCACATGGAGGTGTGCACACTGAACTGTTAGAATGAGTGTGTCCCTGTGGAGGTGTGCACACAGAAATGTTAGAAGGAGTGTGTGCACATTAAGGTGTGCACACCTAAGTGTTAGAATTTGTCCACATGGAGGTGTGCACACTGAAATGTTAGAATGAGTGTGCCCACATGGAGGTGTGCACACTGAACTGTTAGAATGAGTGTGTCCACATAGAGGTGTGCACACTGAACTGTGACAATGACTGTATCCCTGTGGAGGTGTGCACACTGAACTGTTAGAATGAGTGTGTCCACATGGAGGCGTGCACACTGAACTGTTAGAATGAGTGTGTCCACATGGAGGTGTGCACACTGAACTGTTAGAATGAGTGTGTCCACATGGAGGTGTGCACACTGAACTGTTAGAATGACTGTGTCCACATGGAGGTGTGCACACTGAACTGTTAGAATAAGTGTGTCCCTGTGGAGGTTGCACACTGAAATGTTAGAATGAGTGTGTCCACATGGAGGTGTGCACACTGAAGTGTTAGAATGAGTGTGCCCACATGGAGGTGTGCACACTGAACTGTTAGAATGAGTGTGTCCACATGGTGGTGTGCACACTGAACTGTTAGAATGAGTGTGCCCACATGGAGGTGTGCACATTGAACTGTTAGAATGAGTGTGTCCCTGTGGAGATGTGCACACTGAACTGTTAGAATGAGTGTGTCCACTTGGAGGTGTGCACACTGAACTATTAGAATGAGTGTCTCCCTGTGGAGGTGTGCACAATGAACTGTTAGAATGAGTGTGTCCACATGGAGGTGTGCACTCTGAACTGTTAGAATAAGTGTGTCCACATGGAGCTGTGCACACTGAACTGTTAGAATGAGTGTGTCCACATGGAGGTGTGCACACTGAACGGTTACAATGAGTGTATCCCTGTGGAGGTGTGCACACTGAACTGTTTGAATGAGTGTGTCCCTGTGGAGGTGTGCACACTGAAATGTTAGAATGAGTGTGTCCACATGGAGGTGTGCACACCGAAGTGTTAGAATTTGTCCACATGGAGGTGTGCACACTGGACTGTTAGAATGAGTGTGTCCACATGGAGGTGTGCACAGTGAACTGTTAGAATGAGTGAGTCCACATGGAGGTGTGCACACTGAACTGTTAGAATGAGTGTGTCCACATGGAGGTGTGCACACTGAACTGTTAGAATGAGTGTGTCCACATGGAGGTGTGCACACTGAACAGTTAGAATGACTGTGTCCACATGGAGGTGTGCACACTGAACTGTTAGAATGAGTGTGTCCACTTGCAGGTGTGCACACTGAACTGTTAGAATGAGTGTCTCCCTGTGGAGGTGTGCACCCTGAACTATTAGAATGAGTGTGCCCACATGGAGGTGTGCACACTGAACTGTTAGAATGAGTGTGTCCACATGGAGGTGTGCACACTGAACTGTTAGAATGAGTGTGTCCACATGGAGGTGTGCTCAATGAACTGTTAGAATGAGTGTGTCCAAATGCAGGTGTGCACACTGAACTGTTAGAATGAGTGTCTCCCTGTGGAGGTGTGCACCCTGAACTGTTAGAATGAGTGTGCCCACATGGAGTTGTGCACACTGAACTGTTAGAATGAGTGTGCCCACATGGAGGTGTGCACACTGAACTGTTAGAATTAGTGTGCCCACATGGAGGTGTGCACACTGAACTGTTAGAATGAGTGTGTCCACATGGTGGTGTGCACACTGAACTGTTAGAATGAGTGTGCCCACATGGAGGTGTGCACATTGAACTGTTAGTATGAGTGTGTCCCTGTGGAGATGTGCACACTGAACTGTTAGAATGAGTGTGTCCACTTGGAGGTGTGCACACTGAACTATTAGAATGAGTGTCTCCCTGTGGAGGTGTGCACACTGAACTGTTAGAATGAGTGTGCCCACATGGAGGTGTGCACATTGAACTGTTAGAATGAGTGTGTCCCTGTGGAGGTGTGCAAACTGAACTGTTAGAATGAGTGTGTCCTCATGGAGATGTGCACACTGAACTGTTAGAATGAGTGTATCCCTCTGGAGGGGTGCACTCTGAACTGTTAGAATGAGTGTGTCCACATGGAGGTGTGCACACTGAACTGTTAGAATGAGTGTGTCCACATGGAGCTGTGCACACTGAACTGTTAGAATGAGTGTGTCCACATGGAGGTGTGCACACTGAACTGTTACAATGAGTGTATCCCTGTGGAGGTGTGCACACTGAAATGTTAGAATGAGTGTGTCCACTTGGAGGTGTGCACACCGAAGTGTTAGAACTTGTCCACATAAAGGTGTGCACACTGGACTGTTAGAATGAGTGTGTCCACATGGAGGTGTGCACACTGAACTGTTAGAATGAGTGTGTCCACATGGAGGTGTGCACACTGAACTGTTAGAATGAGTGTGTCCACATGGAGGTGTGCACACTGAACTGTTAGAATGAGTGTGTCCACATGGAGGTGTGCACACTGAACTGTTAGAATGACTGTGTCAACATGGAGGTGTGCACAGTGAACTGATAGAATGAGTGTGTCCCTGTAGAGGTTGCACACTGAAATGTTAGAATGAGTGTGTCCACATGGAGGTGTGCACACTGAAGTGTTAGAATTTGTCCACATGGAGTTGTGCACACTGAACTGTTAGAATGAGTGTGCCCACATATAGGTGTGCACACTGAACTGTTAGAATAAGTGTGCCCACATGGAGGTGTGCACACTGAACTGTTTGAATGAGTGTGTTCACATGGAGGTGTGCACATTGAACTGTTAGAATGAGTGTGTCCCTGTGGATGTGTGCACACTGAACTGTTAGAATGAATGTGCCCACATGGAGGTGTGCACACTGAACTGTTAGAATGAGTGTCTCCCTGTGGAGGTGTGCACACTGAACTGTTAGAATGAGTGTGCCCACATGGAGATGTGCACAATGAACTGTTAGAATGTGTGTGTCCACATGGAGGTGTGCACACTGAACTGTTAGAATGAGTGTGTCCACATGGAGGTGTGCACACTGAACTGTTAGATTAAGTGTGTCCACATGGAGGTGTGCACACTGAACTGTTAGAATGAGAATGCTCAAATGGAGGTGTGCACACTTAACTGTTAGAATGATTGTGTCCAAATGCAGGTGTGCACACTGAACTGTTAGAATGAGTGTGTCCCTGTGGAGGTGTGCACACTGAAATGTTAGAATGAGTGTGTCCACATGGAGGTGTGCACACCGAAGTGTTAGAATTTGTCCACATCGAGGTGTGCACACTGGACTGTTAGAATGAGTGTGTCCACATGGAGGTGTGCACACTGAACTGTTAGAATGAGTGAGTCTACATGGAGGTGTGCACACTGAACTGTTAGAATGAGTGTGTCCACATGGAGGTGTGCACACTGAACTGTTAGAATGAGTGTGTCCACATGTAGGTGTGCACACTGAACTGTTAGAATGAGTGTGCCCACATGGAGGTGTGCACACTGAACTGTTAGAATGAGTGTGTCCCTGTGGAGGTGTGCACACTGAACTGTTAGAATGAGTGTGTCCTCATGGAGATGTGCACACTGAACTGTTAGAATGAGTGTATCCCTCTGGAGGGGTGCACTCTGAACTGTTAGAATGAGTGTGTCCACATGGAGGTGTGCACACTGAACTGTTAGAATGAGTGTGTCCACATGGAGCTGTGCACACTGAACTGTTAGAATGAGTGTGTCCACATGGAGGTGTGCACACTGAACTGTTAGAATGACTGTGTCAACATGGAGGTGTGCACAGTGAACTGTTAGAATGAGTGTGTCCCTGTAGAGGTTGCACACTGAAATGTTAGAATGAGTGTGTCCACATGGAGGTGTGCACACTGAAGTGTTAGAATTTGTCCACATGGAGTTGTGCACACTGAACTGTTAGAATGAGTGTGCCCACATATAGGTGTGCACACTGAACTGTTAGAATAAGTGTGCCCACATGGAGGTGTGCACACTGAACTGTTAGAATGAGTGTGTTCACATGGAGGTGTGCACATTGAACTGTTAGAATGAGTGTGTCCCTGTGGATGTGTGCACACTGAACTGTTAGAATGAATGTGCCCACATGGAGGTGTGCACACTGAACTGTTAGAATGAGTGTCTCCCTGTGGAGGTGTGCACACTGAACTGTTAGAATGAGTGTGCCCACATGGAGATGTGCACAATGAACTGTTAGAATGTGTGTGTCCACATGGAGGTGTGCACACTGAACTGTTAGAATGAGTGTGTCCACATGGAGGTGTGCACACTGAACTGTTAGATTAAGTGTGTCCACATGGAGGTGTGCACACTGAACTGTTAGAATGAGAATGCTCAAATGGAGGTGTGCACACTTAACTGTTAGAATGATTGTGTCCAAATGCAGGTGTGCACACTGAACTGTTAGAATGAGTGTGTCCCTGTGGAGGTGTGCACACTGAAATGTTAGAATGAGTGTGTCCACATGGAGGTGTGCACACCGAAGTGTTAGAATTTGTCCACATCGAGGTGTGCACACTGGACTGTTAGAATGAGTGTGTCCACATGGAGGTGTGCACACTGAACTGTTAGAATGAGTGAGTCTACATGGAGGTGTGCACACTGAACTGTTAGAATGAGTGTGTCCACATGGAGGTGTGCACACTGAACTGTTAGAATGAGTGTGTCCACATGTAGGTGTGCACACTGAACTGTTAGAATGAGTGTGCCCACATGGAGGTGTGCACACTGAACTGTTAGAATGAGTGTGTCCCTGTGGAGGTGTGCACACTGAACTGTTAGAATGAGTGTGTCCACATGGAGGTGTGCACACTGAACTGTTAGAATGAGTGCATCCCTGTGGAGGTGTGCACAATGAACTGTTAGAATGAGTGTGTCCACATGGAGGTGTGCACTCTGAACTGTTAGAATAAGTGTGTCCACATGGAGGTGTGCACACTGAACTGTTAGAATGAGTGTGTCCACATGGAGGTGTGCACACTGAACGGTTACAATGAGTGTATCCCTGTGTAGGTGTGCACACTGAACTGTTTGAATGAGTGTGTCCCTGTGGAGGTGTGCACACTGAAATGTTAGAATGAGTGTGTCCACATGGAGGTGTGCACACCGAAGTGTTAGAATTTGTCCACATGGAGGTGTGCACACTGGAATGTTAGAATGAGTGTGTCCACATGGAGGTGTGCACATTGAACTGTTAGAATGAGTGAGTCCACATGGAGGTGTGCACACTGAACTGTTAGAATGAGTGTGTCCACATGGAGGTGTGCACACTGAACTGTTAGAATGAGTGTGTCCACATGGAGGTGTGCACACTGAACTGTTAGAATGCGTGTGTCCACATGGAGTTGTGCACACTGAACTGTTAGAATGAGTGTGTCCACTTGCAGGTGTGCACACTGAACTGTTAGAATGAGTGTCTCCCTGTGGAGGTGTGCACCCTGAACTATTAGAATGAGTGTGTCCACATGGAGGTGTGCACACTGAACTGTTAGAATGAGTGTGTCCACATGGAGGTGTGCACACTGAACTGTTAGAATGACTGTGTCCACATGGAGGTGTGCACAATGAACTGTTAGAATGAGTGTGTCCAAATGCAGGTGTGCACACTGAACTGTTAGAATGAGTGTCTCCCTGTGGAGGTGTGCACCCTGAACTGTTAGAATGAGTGTGCCCACATGGAGTTGTGCACACTGAACTGTTACAATGAGTGTGCCCACATGGAGGTGTGCACACTGAACTGTTAGAATGAGTGTGCCCACATGGAGGTGTGCACACTGAACTGTTAGAATGAGTGTGCCCACATGGAGGTGTGCACATTGAACTGTTAGAATGAGTGTGTCCCTGTGGATGTGTGCACAATGAACTGTTAGAATGAGTGTCTCCCTGTGGAGGTGTGCACCCTGAACTGTTAGAATGAGTGTGTCCACATGGAGGTGTGCACACTGAAATGTTAGAATGAGTGTGTCTACATGGAGGTTTGCACAATGAACTGTTAGAATGTGAGCACATGGAGGTGTGCACACTGAACTGTTAGAATGAGTGTGCCCACATGTAGATATGCACAATGAACTGTTAGAATGATTGTGTCCACATGCAGGTGTGCACACTGAACTGTTAGAATGAGTGTGTCCACATGGAGGTGTGCACACTGAATTGTTAGAATGAGTGTGTCCACATGGAGGTGTGCACACTGACCTGTTAGATTAAGTGTGTCCACATGGAGGTGTGCACACTGAACTGTTAGAATGAGTATGCTCAAATGGAGGTGTGCACACTTAACTGTTAGAATGATTGTGTCCAAATGCAGGTGTGCACACTGAACTGTTAGAATGAGTGTGTCCCTGTGGAGGTTTGCACACTGAAATGTTAGAATGAGTGTGTCCACATGGAGGTGTGCACACCGAAGTGTTAGAATTTGTCCACATCGAGGTGTGCACACTGGACTGTTAGAATGAATGTGTCCACATGGAGGTGTGCACACTGAACTGTTAGAATGAGTGTGTCAACATGGAGGTGTGCACACTGAACTGTTAGAATGAGTGTGTCCACATGGAGGTGTGCACACTGAACTGTTAGAATGAGTGTGTCCCTGTGGAGGTGTGCACACTGAAATGTTAGAGTGAGTGTATCAACATGGAGGTGTGCACATTGAAGTGTTAGAATTTGTCCACATGGAGGTGTGCACACTGAGCTGTTACAATGAGTGTGTCCACATGGAGGTGTGCACACTGAACTGTTAGAAAGAGTGTGTCCACATGGAGGTTTGCACACTGAACTGTTAGAATGAGTGTATCCCTGTGGAGGTGTGCACACTGAACTGTTAGGATGAGTGTGTCCACATGGAGGTGTGCACACTGAACTGTTAGAATGAGTTTGTTCCCCTGGAGGTGTGCACACTGAACTGTTAGAATGAGTGTGTCCACAAGAGGTGTGCACACTGAACTGTTAGAATGAGTGTGCCCACATGGAGGTGTGCACACTGTACTGTTAGAATGATTGCGTCCACATGAAGTTGTGCACACTGAACTGTTAGAATGAGTGTGTCCCTGTGGAGGTGTGCACACTGAACTGTTAGAATGATGGTGTCCACATGGAGCTGTGCAGACTGAACTGTTAGAATGAGTGTGTCCACATGGAGGTGTGCACACTGAACTGTTAGAATGAGAATGCTCAAATGGAGGTGTGCACACTTAACTGTTAGAATGATTGTGTCCAAATGCAGGTGTGCACACTGAACTGTTAGAATGAGTGTGTCCCTGTGGAGGTGTGCACACTGAAATGTTAGAATGAGTGTGTCCACATGGAGGTGTGCACACCGAAGTGTTAGAATTTGTCCACATCGAGGTGTGCACACTGGACTGTTAGAATGAGTGTGTCCACATGGAGGTGTGCACACTGAACTGTTAGAATGAGTGAGTCTACATGGAGGTGTGCACACTGAACTGTTAGAATGAGTGTGTCCACATGGAGGTGTGCACACTGAACTGTTAGAATGAGTGTGTCCACATGTAGGTGTGCACACTGAACTGTTAGAATGAGTGTGCCCACATGGAGGTGTGCACACTGAACTGTTAGAATGAGTGTGTCCCTGTGGAGGTGTGCACACTGAACTGTTAGAATGAGTGTGTCCTCATGGAGATGTGCACACTGAACTGTTAGAATGAGTGTATCCCTCTGGAGGGGTGCACTCTGAACTGTTAGAATGAGTGTGTCCACATGGAGGTGTGCACACTGAACTGTTAGAATGAGTGTGTCCACATGGAGCTGTGCACACTGAACTGTTAGAATGAGTGTGTCCACATGGAGGTGTGCACACTGAACTGTTAGAATGACTGTGTCAACATGGAGGTGTGCACAGTGAACTGTTAGAATGAGTGTGTCCCTGTAGAGGTTGCACACTGAAATGTTAGAATGAGTGTGTCCACATGGAGGTGTGCACACTGAAGTGTTAGAATTTGTCCACATGGAGTTGTGCACACTGAACTGTTAGAATGAGTGTGCCCACATATAGGTGTGCACACTGAACTGTTAGAATAAGTGTGCCCACATGGAGGTGTGCACACTGAACTGTTAGAATGAGTGTGTTCACATGGAGGTGTGCACATTGAACTGTTAGAATGAGTGTGTCCCTGTGGATGTGTGCACACTGAACTGTTAGAATGAATGTGCCCACATGGAGGTGTGCACACTGAACTGTTAGAATGAGTGTCTCCCTGTGGAGGTGTGCACACTGAACTGTTAGAATGAGTGTGCCCACATGGAGATGTGCACAATGAACTGTTAGAATGTGTGTGTCCACATGGAGGTGTGCACACTGAACTGTTAGAATGAGTGTGTCCACATGGAGGTGTGCACACTGAACTGTTAGATTAAGTGTGTCCACATGGAGGTGTGCACACTGAACTGTTAGAATGAGAATGCTCAAATGGAGGTGTGCACACTTAACTGTTAGAATGATTGTGTCCAAATGCAGGTGTGCACACTGAACTGTTAGAATGAGTGTGTCCCTGTGGAGGTGTGCACACTGAAATGTTAGAATGAGTGTGTCCACATGGAGGTGTGCACACCGAAGTGTTAGAATTTGTCCACATCGAGGTGTGCACACTGGACTGTTAGAATGAGTGTGTCCACATGGAGGTGTGCACACTGAACTGTTAGAATGAGTGAGTCTACATGGAGGTGTGCACACTGAACTGTTAGAATGAGTGTGTCCACATGGAGGTGTGCACACTGAACTGTTAGAATGAGTGTGTCCACATGTAGGTGTGCACACTGAACTGTTAGAATGAGTGTGCCCACATGGAGGTGTGCACACTGAACTGTTAGAATGAGTGTGTCCCTGTGGAGGTGTGCACACTGAACTGTTAGAATGAGTGTGTCCACATGGAGTTGTGCACACTGAACTGTTAGAATGAGTGCATCCCTGTGGAGGTGTGCACAATGAACTGTTAGAATGAGTGTGTCCACATGGAGGTGTGCACTCTGAACTGTTAGAATAAGTGTGTCCACATGGAGGTGTGCACACTGAACTGTTAGAATGAGTGTGTCCACATGGAGGTGTGCACACTGAACGGTTACAATGAGTGTATCCCTGTGTAGGTATGCACACTGAACTGTTTGAATGAGTGTGTCCCTGTGGAGGTGTGCACACTGAAATGTTAGAATGAGTGTGTCCACATGGAGGTGTGCACACCGAAGTGTTAGAATTTGTCCACATGGAGGTGTGCACACTGGAATGTTAGAATGAGTGTGTCCACATGGAGGTGTGCACATTGAACTGTTAGAATGAGTGAGTCCACATGGAGGTGTGCACACTGAACTGTTAGAATGAGTGTGTCCACATGGAGGTGTGCACACTGAACTGTTAGAATGAGTGTGTCCACATGGAGGTGTGCACACTGAACTGTTAGAATGACTGTGTCCACATGGAGGTGTGCACACTGAACTGTTAGAATGAGTGTGTCCACTTGCAGGTGTGCACACTGAACTGTTAGAATGAGTGTCTCCCTGTGGAGGTGTGCACCCTGAACTATTAGAATGAGTGTGTCCACATGGAGGTGTGCACACTGAACTGTTAGAATGAGTGTGTCCACATGGAGGTGTGCACACTGAACTGTTAGAATGACTGTGTCCACATGGAGGTGTGCACAATGAACTGTTAGAATGAGTGTGTCCAAATGCAGGTGTGCACACTGAACTGTTAGAATGAGTGTCTCCCTGTGGAGGTGTGCACCCTGAACTGTTAGAATGAGTGTGCCCACATGGAGTTGTGCACACTGAACTGTTACAATGAGTGTGCCCACATGGAGGTGTGCACACTGAACTGTTAGAATGACTGTGTCCACATGGAGGTGTGCACACTGAACTGTTAGACTGAGTGTGTCCACTTGCAGGTGTGCACACTGAACGGTTAGAATGAGTGTGTCCCTGTGGAGGTGTGCACACTGAACTGTTAGAATGATGGTGTCCACATGGAGCTGTGCAGACTGAACTGTTAGAATGAGTGTGTCCCGGTGGAGGTGTGCACACTGAAATGTTAGAATTTGTCCACATAGGGGTGTGCACACTGAACTGTTAGAATGAGTGTGTCCACATGGTGGTGTGCACACTGAACTGTTAGAATGAGTGTGTCCACATGGAGGTGTGCACACTGAACTGTTAGAATGAGTGTGTCCACATGGAGGTGTGCACACTGAACTGTTAGAATGAGTGTGTCCACATGGAGGTGTGCACACTGAACTGTTAGAATGAGTGTGTCCACATGGAGGTGTGCACACTGAATTGTTAGAATGAGTGTGTCCACTTGGAGGTGTGCACACTGAAGTGTTAGAATTTGTCCACATGGAGGTGTGCACACTGAACTGTTAGAATGAGTGTGCCCACATGGAAGTGTGCACACTGAACTGTTAGAATGAGTGTCTCCCTGTGGAGGTGTGCACCCTGAACTGTTATAATGAGTGTGTCCCCATGGAGGTGTGCACACTGAAATGTTAGAATGAGTGTGTCTACATGGAGGTGTGCACAATGAACTGTTAGAATGTGTCCACTTGGAGGTGTGCACACTGAACTGTTAGAATGAGTGTGCCCACATGGAGATGTGCACAATGAAATGTTAGAATGATTGTGTCCACATGCAGGTGTGCACACTGAACTGTTAGAATGACTGTGTCCACATGGAGGTGTGCACACTGAATTGTTAGAATGAGTGTGTCCACATGGAGGTGTGCACACTGAACTGTTAGATTAAGTGTGTCCACATGGAGGTGTGCACACTGAACTGTTAGAATGAGTATGCTGAAATGGAGGTGTGCACACTGAACTGTTAGAATGAGTGTGTCCCTGTGGAGGTGTGCACACTGAACTGTTAGAATGAGTGTGTCCACATGGAGGTGTGCACACCGAAGTGTTAGAATTTGTCCACATGGAGGTGTGCACAATGAACTTTTAGAATGAGTGTGTCCACATGGAGGTGTGCACACTGAACTGTTAGAATGAGTGTGTCCACATGGAGCTGTGCACACTGAACTGTTAGAATGAGTGTGTCCACATGGAGCTGTGCACACTGAACTGTTAGAATGAGTGTGTCCACATGGAGGTGTGCACACTGAACTGTTACAATGAGTGTATCCTGTGGAGGTGTGCACACTGAAATGTTAGAATGAGTGTGTCCACATGGAGGTGTGCACACCGAAGTGTTAGAACTTGTCCACATAAAGGTGTGCACACTGGACTGTTAGAATGAGTGTGTCCACATGGAGGTGTGCACACTGAACTGTTAGAATGAGTGTGTCCACATGGAGGTGTGCACACTGAACTGTTAGAATGAGTGTGTCCACATGGAGGTGTGCACACTGAACTGTTAGAATGAGTGTGTCCACATGGAGGTGTGCACACTGAACTGTTAGAATGACTGTGTCAACATGGAGGTGTGCACAGTGAACTGTTAGAATGAGTGTGTCCCTGTAGAGGTTGCACACTGAAATGTTAGAATGAGTGTGTCCACATGGAGGTGTGCACACTGAAGTGTTAGAATTTGTCCACATGGAGTTGTGCACACTGAACTGTTAGAATGAGTGTGCCCACATATAGGTGTGCACACTGAACTGTTAGAATAAGTGTGCCCACATGGAGGTGTGCACACTGAACTGTTAGAATGAGTGTGTTCACATGGAGGTGTGCACATTGAACTGTTAGAATGAGTGTGTCCCTGTGGATGTGTGCACACTGAACTGTTAGAATGAATGTGTCCACATGGAGGTGTGCACACTGAACTGTTAGAATGAATGTCTCCCTGTGGAGGTGTGCACACTGAACTGTTAGAATGAGTGTGCCCACATGGAGATGTGCACAATGAACTGTTAGAATGTGTGTGTCCACATGGAGGTGTGCACACTGAACTGTTAGAATGAGTGTGTCCACATGGAGGTGTGCACACTGAACTGTTAGATTAAGTGTGTCCACATGGAGGTGTGCACACTGAACTGTTAGAATGAGAATGCTCAAATGGAGGTGTGCACACTTAACTGTTAGAATGATTGTGTCCAAATGCAGGTGTGCACACTGAACTGTTAGAATGAGTGTGTCCCTGTGGAGGTGTGCACACTGAAATGTTAGAATGAGTGTGTCCACATGGAGGTGTGCACACCGAAGTGTTAGAATTTGTCCACATCGAGGTGTGCACACTGGACTGTTAGAATGAGTGTGTCCACATGGAGGTGTGCACACTGAACTGTTAGAATGAGTGAGTCCACATGGAGGTGTGCACACTGAACTGTTAGAATGAGTGTGTCCACATGGAGGTGTGCACACTGAACTGTTAGAATGAGTGTGTCCACATGTAGGTGTGCACACTGAACTGTTAGAATGAGTGTGCCCACATGGAGGTGTGCACACTGAACTGTTAGAATGAGTGTGTCCCTGTGGAGGTGTGCACACTGAACTGTTAGAATGAGTGTGTCCACATGGAGGTGTGCACACTGAACTGTTAGAATGAGTGCATCCCTGTGGAGGTGTGCACAATGAACTGTTAGAATGAGTGTGTCCACATGGAGGTGTGCACTCTGAACTGTTAGAATAAGTGTGTCCACATGGAGGTGTGCACACTGAACTGTTAGAATGAGTGTGTCCACATGGAGGTGTGCACACTGAACGGTTACAATGAGTGTATCCCTGTGTAGGTATGCACACTGAACTGTTTGAATGAGTGTGTCCCTGTGGAGGTGTGCACACTGAAATGTTAGAATGAGTGTGTCCACATGGAGGTGTGCACACCGAAGTGTTAGAATTTGTCCACATGGAGGTGTGCACACTGGAATGTTAGAATGAGTGTGTCCACATGGAGGTGTGCACATTGAACTGTTAGAAGGAGTGAGTCCACATGGAGGTGTGCACACTGAACTGTTAGAATGAGTGTGTCCACATGGAGGTGTGCACACTGAACTGTTAGAATGAGTGTGTCCACATGGAGGTGTGCACACTGAACTGTTAGAATGACTGTGTCCACATGGAGGTGTGCACACTGAACTGTTAGACTGAGTGTGTCCACTTGCAGGTGTGCACACTGAACTGTTAGAATGAGTGTCTCCCTGTGGAGGTGTGCACCCTGAACTATTAGAATGAGTGTGTCCACATGGAGGTGTGCACACTGAACTGTTAGAATGAGTGTGTCCACATGGAGGTGTGCACACTGAACTGTTAGAATGACTGTGTCCACATGGAGGTGTGCACAATGAACTGTTAGAATGAGTGTGTCCAAATGCAGGTGTGCACACTGAACTGTTAGAATGAGTGTCTCCCTGTGGAGGTGTGCACCCTGAACTGTTAGAATGAGTGTGCCCACATGGAGTTGTGCACACTGAACTGTTACAATGAGTGTGCCCACATGGAGGTGTGCACACTGAACTGTTAGAATGAGTGTGCCCACATGGAGGTGTGCACATTGAACTGTTAGAATGAGTGTGTCCCTGTGGATGTGTGCACAATGAACTGTTAGAATGAGTGTCTCCCTGTGGAGGTGTGCACCCTGAACTGTTAGAATGAGTGTGTCCACATGGAGGTGTGCACACTGAACTGTTAGAATGAGTGTGTCTACATGGAGGTTTGCACAATGAACTGTTAGAATGTGAGCACATGGAGGTGTGCACACTGAACTGTTAGAATGAGTGTGCCCACATGGAGATGTGCACAATGAACTGTTAGAATGATTGTGTCCACATGCAGGTGTGCACACTGAACTGTTAGAATGAGTGTGTCCACATGGAGGTGTGCACACTGAATTGTTAGAATGAGTGTGTCCACATGGAGGTGTGCACACTGACCTGTTAGATTAAGTGTGTCCACATGGAGGTGTGCACACTGAACTGTTAGAATGAGTATGCTCAAATGGAGGTGTGCACACTTAACTGTTAGAATGTTTGTGTCCAAATGCAGGTGTGCACACTGAACTGTTAGAATGAGTGTGTCCCTGTGGAGGTTTGCACACTGAAATGTTAGAATGAGTGTGTCCACATGGAGGTGTGCACACCGAAGTGTTAGAATTTGTCCACATCGAGGTGTGCACACTGGACTGTTAGAATGAGTGTGTCCACATGGAGGTGTGCACACTGAACTGTTAGAATGAGTGTGTCAACATGGAGGTGTGCACACTGAACTGTTAGAATGAGTGTGTCCACATGGAGGTGTGCACACTGAACTGTTAGAATGAGTGTGTCCCTGTGGAGGTGTGCACACTGAAATGTTAGAGTGAGTGTATCAACATGGTGGTGTGCACATTGAAGTGTTAGAATTTGTCCACATGGAGGTGTGCACACTGAGCTGTTACAATGAGTGTGTCCACATGGAGGTGTGCACACTGAACTGTTAGAAAGAGTGTGTCCACATGGAGGTTTGCACACTGAACTGTTAGAATGAGTGTATCCCTGTGGAGGTGTGCACACTGAACTGTTAGGATGAGTGTGTCCACATGGAGGTGTGCACACTGAACTGTTAGAATGAGTTTGTTCCCCTGGAGGTGTGCACACTGAACTGTTAGAATGAGTGTGTCCACAAGAGGTGTGCACACTGAACTGTTAGAATGAGTGTGCCCACATGGAAGTGTGCACACTGTACTGTTAGAATGATTGCGTCCACATGAAGTTGTGCACACTGAACTGTTAGAATGAGTGTGTCCCTGTGGAGGTGTGCACACTGAACTGTTAGAATGATGGTGTCCACATGGAGCTGTGCAGACTGAACTGTTAGAATGAGTGTGTCCACATGGAGGTGTGCACACTGAAATGTTAGAATTTGTCCACATAGGGGTGTGCACACTGAACTGTTAGAATGAGTGTGTCCACATGGTGGTGTGCACACTGAACTGTTAGAATGAGTGTGTCCACATGGAGGTGTGCACACTGAACTGTTAGAATGAGTGTGTCCAAATGGAGGTGTGCACACTGAACTGTTAGAATGAGTGTGTCCACATGGAGGTGTGCACACTGAACTGTTAGAATGAGTGTGTCCACATGGAGGTGTGCACACTGAATTGTTAGAATGAGTGTGTCCACTTGGAGGTGTGCACACTGAAGTGTTAGAATTTGTCCACATGGAGGTGTGCACACTGAACTGTTAGAATGAGTGTGCCCACATGGAAGTGTGCACACTGAACTGTTAGAATGAGTGTCTCCCTGTGGAGGTGTGCACCCTGAACTGTTAGAATGAGTGTGTCCCCATGGAGGTGTGCACACTGAAATGTTAGAATGAGTGTGTCTACATGGAGGTGTGCACAATGAACTGTTAGAATGTGTCCACTTGGAGGTGTGCACACTGAACTGTTAGAATGAGTGTGCCCACATGGAGATGTGCACAATGAACTGTTAGAATGATTGTGTCCACATGCAGGTGTGCACACTGAACTGTTAGAATGAGTGTGTCCACATGGAGGTGTGCACACTGAATTGTTAGAATGAGTGTGTCCACATGGAGGTGTGCACACTGAACTGTTAGATTAAGTGTGTCCACATGGAGGTGTGCACACTGAACTGTTAGAATGAGTATGCTCAAATGGAGGTGTGCACACTGAACTGTTAGAATGAGTGTGTCCCTGTGGAGGTGTGCACACTGAACTGTTAGAATGAGTGTGTCCACATGGAGGTGTGCACACCGAAGTGTTAGAATTTGTCCACATGGAGGTGTGCACACTGAACTTTTAGAATGAGTGTGTCCACATGGAGGTGTGCAAACTGAACTGTTAGAATGAGTGTTCCCACATGGAGGTGTGCACACTGAACTGTTAGAATGAGTGTGCCCACATGGAGGTGTGCACACTGAACTGTTAGTATGAGTGTGTCCCCATGGAGGTGTGCACACTGAACTGGTAGAAAGAGTGTGCCCACATGGAGGTGTGCACACTGAACTGTTAGAATGAGTGTGTCCACATGGAGGTGTGCACACTGAACTGTTAGAATGAGTGTGCCCACATGGAGGTGTGCACACTGAACTGTTAGAATGAGTGTGTCCACATGGACGTGTGCACACTGAACTGTTAGAATGAGTGTGTCCCTATGGAGGTGTCCACACTGAAATGTTAGAAGGAGTGTGTGCACATGGAGGTGTGCACACCTAAGTGTTAGAATTTTTCCACATGGTGGTGTGCACACTGAACTGTTAGAATGACTGTGCCCACATTGAGGTGTGCACACTGAACTGTTAGAATGAGTGTGTCCACATGGAGGTGTGCACACTAAACTGTTAGAATGAGTGTGTCCCTGTGGAGGTGTGCACACTGAAATGTTAGAATGAGTGTGTGCACATGGAGGTGTGCACACCTAAATGTTAGAATTTGTCCACATGGAGGTGTGCACACTGAAATGTTAGAATGAGTGTGCCCACATGGAGGTTTGCACACTGAACTGTTAGAATGACTGTGCCCACATGGAGGTGTGCACACTGAAATGTTAGAATGAGTGTGGCCACATGGAGGTGTGCACACTGAACTGTTAGAATGAGTGTGTCCAAATGGAGGTGGGCACACTGAACTGTTAGAATAAGTGTGTCCACATGGAGCTGTGCACACTGAACTGTTAGAATGAGTGTGCCCACATGGAGGTGTGCACACTGAACTGTTAGAATGAGTGTGTCCACATAGAGGTGTGCACACTGAACTGTGACAATGACTGTATCCCTGTGGAGGTGTGCACACTGAACTGTTAGAATGAGTGTGTCCCTGTGGAGGTTGCACACTGAAATGTTACAATGAGTGTGTCCACACGGAGGTGTGCACACTGAAGTGTTAGAATGAGTGTGCCCACATGGAGGTGTGCACACTGAACTGTTAGAATGAGTGTGCCCACATGGAAGTGTGCACACTGAACTGTTAGAATGAGTGTGCCCACATGGAGGTGTGCACATTGAACTGTTAGAATGAGTGTGTCCCTGTGGATGTGTGCACACTGAACTGTTAGAATGAGTGTGTCCACTTGGAGGTGTGCACACTGAACTGTTAGAATGAGTGTCTCCCTGTGGAGGTGTGCACACTGAACTGTTAGAATGAGTGTGTTCCCATGGAGGTGTCCACACTGAAATGTTAGAATGAGTGTGTCTACATGGAGCTGTGCACACTGAACTGTTAGAAAGTGTCCACATGGAGGTGTGCTCACTGAACTGTTAGAATGAGTGTGCCCACATGGAGATGTGCACACTGAACTGTTAGAATGAGTGTCTCCCTGTGGAGGTGTGCACACTGAACTGTTAGAATGATTGTGTCCACATGCAGGTGTGCACACTGAACTGTTAGAATGAGTGTGTCCACATGGAGGTGTGCACACTGAATTGTTAGAATGAGTGTGTCCACATGGAGGTGTGCACCCTGAACTGTTAGAATAAGTGTGTCCACATGGAGCTGTGCACACTGAACTGTTAGAATGAGTGTGCCCACATGGAGGTTTGCACACTGAACTGTTAGAATGAGTGTGTCCACATGGAGGTGTGCACACTGAACTGTTAGAATGACTGTGTCCACATGGAGGTGTGCACACTGAACTGTTAGAATGAGTGTGTCCACTTGCAGGTGTGCACACTGAACAGTTAGAATGAGTGTCTCCCTGTGGAGGTGTGCACCCTGAACTGTTAGAATGAGTGTGCCCAAATGGAGGTGTGCACACTGAACTGTTAGAATGAGTGTGACCACATGAAGGTGTGCACACTGAACTGTTAGAATGAGTGTGCCCACACGGAGGTGTGCACACTGAACAGTTAGAATGAGTGTGCCCACATGGAGGTGTGCACATTGAACTGTTAGAATGAGTGTGTCCTTGTGGATGTGTGCACACTGAACTGTTAGAATGAGTGTCTCCCTGTGGAGGTGTGCACCCTGAACTGTTAGAATGAGTGTGTCCACATGGAGGTGTGCACACTGAAATGTTAGAATGAGTGTGTCAACATGGAGGTGTGCACAATGAACTGTTAGAATGTGAGCACATGGAGTTGTGCACACTGAACTGTTAGAATGAGTGTGCCCACATGGAGATGTGCACAATGAACTGTTAGAATGATTGTGTCCACATGCAGGTGTGCACACTGAACTGATAGAATGAGTGTGTACACATGGAGGTGTGCACACTGAATTGTTAGAATGAGTGTGTCCACATGGAGGTGTGCACACTGACCTGTTAGATTAAGTGTGTCCACATGGAGGTGTGCACACTGAACTGTTAGAATGAGTATGTTCAAATGGAGGTGTGCACACTTAACTGTTAGAATGATTGTGTCCAAATGCAGGTGTGCACACTGAGCTGTTACAATGAGTGTGTCCACATGGAGGTGTGCACACTGAACTGTTAGAATGAGTGTTCCCACATGGAGGTGTGCACACTGAACTGTTAGAATGAGTGTATCCCTGTGGAGGTGTGCACACAGAACTGTTAGAATGAGTGTGTCCCTGTGGAGGTGTGCACACTGAACTGTTAGAATGAGTGTGTCCACATGGAGGTGTGCACACTGAACTGTTAGAATGAGTGTGTCCACATTGAGGTGTGCACACTGAACTGTTAGAATGAGTATTCTCAAATGGAGGTGTGCACACTTAACTGTTAGAATGATTGTGTCCAAATGCAGGTGTGCACACTGAACTGTTAGAATGAGTGTGTCCTTTGGAGGTGTGCACACTGAAATGTTAGAATGAGTGTGTCCACATGGAGGTGTGCACACCGAAGTGTTAGAATATGTCCACATGGAGGTGTGCACACTGGAATGTTAGAATGAGTGTGTCCACATGGAGGTGTGCACACTGAACTGTTAGAATGAGTGTGTCCACATGGAGGTGTGCACACTGAACTGTTAGAATGACTGTGTCCACATGGAGGTGTGCACACTGAACTGTTAGACTGAGTGTGTCCACTTGCAGGTGTGCACACTGAACTGTTAGAATGAGTGTCTCCCTGTGGAGGTGTGCACCCTGAACTATTAGAATGAGTGTGTCCACATGGAGGTGTGCACACTGAACTGTTAGAATGAGTGTGTCCACATGGAGGTGTGCACACTGAACTGTTAGAATGACTGTGTCCACATGGAGGTGTGCACAATGAACTGTTAGAATGAGTGTGTCCAAATGCAGGTGTGCACACTGAACTGTTAGAATGAGTGTCTCCCTGTGGAGGTGTGCACCCTGAACTGTTAGAATGAGTGTGCCCACATGGAGTTGTGCACACTGAACTGTTACAATGAGTGTGCCCACATGGAGGTGTGCACACTGAACTGTTAGAATGAGTGTGCCCACATGGAGGTGTGCACATTGAACTGTTAGAATGAGTGTGTCCCTGTGGATGTGTGCACAATGAACTGTTAGAATGAGTGTCTCCCTGTGGAGGTGTGCACCCTGAACTGTTAGAATGAGTGTGTCCACATGGAGGTGTGCACACTGAACTGTTAGAATGAGTGTGTCTACATGGAGGTTTGCACAATGAACTGTTAGAATGTGAGCACATGGAGGTGTGCACACTGAACTGTTAGAATGAGTGTGCCCACATGGAGATGTGCACAATGAACTGTTAGAATGATTGTGTCCACATGCAGGTGTGCACACTGAACTGTTAGAATGAGTGTGTCCACATGGAGGTGTGCACACTGAATTGTTAGAATGAGTGTGTCCACATGGAGGTGTGCACACTGACCTGTTAGATTAAGTGTGTCCACATGGAGGTGTGCACACTGAACTGTTAGAATGAGTATGCTCAAATGGAGGTGTGCACACTTAACTGTTAGAATGATTGTGTCCAAATGCAGGTGTGCACACTGAACTGTTAGAATGAGTGTGTCCCTGTGGAGGTTTGCACACTGAAATGTTAGAATGAGTGTGTCCACATGGAGGTGTGCACACCGAAGTGTTAGAATTTGTCCACATCGAGGTGTGCACACTGGACTGTTAGAATGAGTGTGTCCACATGGAGGTGTGCACACTGAACTGTTAGAATGAGTGTGTCAACATGGAGGTGTGCACACTGAACTGTTAGAATGAGTGTGTCCACATGGAGGTGTGCACACTGAACTGTTAGAATGAGTGTGTCCCTGTGGAGGTGTGCACACTGAAATGTTAGAGTGAGTGTATCAACATGGTGGTGTGCACATTGAAGTGTTAGAATTTGTCCACATGGAGGTGTGCACACTGAGCTGTTACAATGAGTGTGTCCACATGGAGGTGTGCACACTGAACTGTTAGAAAGAGTGTGTCCACATGGAGGTTTGCACACTGAACTGTTAGAATGAGTGTATCCCTGTGGAGGTGTGCACACTGAACTGTTAGGATGAGTGTGTCCACATGGAGGTGTGCACACTGAACTGTTAGAATGAGTTTGTTCCCCTGGAGGTGTGCACACTGAACTGTTAGAATGAGTGTGTCCCCAAGAGGTGTGCACACTGAACTGTTAGAATGAGTGTGCCCACATGGAGGTGTGCACACTGTACTGTTAGAATGATTGCGTCCACATGAAGTTGTGCACACTGAACTGTTAGAATGAGTGTGTCCCTGTGGAGGTGTGCACACTGAACTGTTAGAATGATGGTGTCCACATGGAGCTGTGCAGACTGAAATGTTAGAATGAGTGTGTCCCGGTGGAGGTGTGCACACTGAAATGTTAGAATTTGTCCACATAGGGGTGTGCACACTGAACTGTTAGAATGAGTGTGTCCACATGGTGGTGTGCACACTGAACTGTTAGAATGAGTGTGTCCACATGGAGGTGTGCACACTGAACTGTTAGAATGAGTGTGTCCACATGGAGGTGTGCACACTGAACTGTTAGAATGAGTGTGTCCACATGGAGGTGTGCAC
The DNA here is from genome assembly GCF_949786415.1 of Peromyscus eremicus. Taxonomy (NCBI): domain Eukaryota; kingdom Metazoa; phylum Chordata; class Mammalia; order Rodentia; family Cricetidae; genus Peromyscus; species Peromyscus eremicus. The sequence continues at coordinate 2,882 of NW_026737321.1, read as the reverse complement.
ACTGAACTGTTAGAATGAGTGTGTCCACATGGAGGTGTGCACACTGAATTGTTAGAATGAGTGTGTCCACTTGGAGGTGTGCACACTGAAGTGTTAGAATTTGTCCACATGGAGGTGTGCACACTGAACTGTTAGAATGAGTGTGCCCACATGGAAGTGTGCACACTGAACTGTTAGAATGAGTGTCTCCCTGTGGAGGTGTGCACCCTGAACTGTTAGAATGAGTGTGTCCCCATGGAGGTGTGCACACTGAAATGTTAGAATGAGTGTGTCTACATGGAGGTGTGCACAATGAACTGTTAGAATGTGTCCACTTGGAGGTGTGCACACTGAACTGTTAGAATGAGTGTGCCCACATGGAGATGTGCACAATGAACTGTTAGAATGATTGTGTCCACATGCAGGTGTGCACACTGAACTGTTAGAATGAGTGTGTCCACATGGAGGTGTGCACACTGAATTGTTAGAATGAGTGTGTCCACATGGAGGTGTGCACACTGAACTGTTAGATTAAGTGTGTCCACATGGAGGTGTGCACACTGAACTGTGAGAATGAGTATGCTCAAATGGAGGTGTGCACACTGAACTGTTAGAATGAGTGTGTCCCTGTGGAGGTGTGCACACTGAACTGTTAGAATGAGTGTGTCCACATGGAGGTGTGCACACCGAAGTGTTAGAATTTGTCCACATGGAGGTGTGCACACTGAACTTTTAGAATGAGTGTGTCCACATGGAGGTGTGCAAACTGAACTGTTAGAATGAGTGTTCCCACATGGAGGTGTGCACACTGAACTGTTAGAATGAGTGTGCCCACATGGAGGTGTGCACACTGAACTGTTAGTATGAGTGTGTCCCCATGGAGGTGTGCACACTGAACTGGTAGAAAGAGTGTGCCCACATGGAGGTGTGCACACTGAACTGTTAGAATGAGTGTGTCCACATGGAGGTGTGCACACTGAACTGTTAGAATGAGTGTGCCCACATGGAGGTGTGCACACTGAACTGTTAGAATGAGTGTGTCCACATGGACGTGTGCACACTGAACTGTTAGAATGAGTGTGTCCCTATGGAGGTGTCCACACTGAAATGTTAGAAGGAGTGTGTGCACATGGAGGTGTGCACACCTAAGTGTTAGAATTTTTCCACATGGTGGTGTGCACACTGAAATGTTAGAATGAGTGTGCCCACATGGAGGTGTGCACACTGAACTGTTAGAATGACTGTGCCCACATTGAGGTGTGCACACTGAACTGTTAGAATGAGTGTGTCCACATGGAGGTGTGCACACTGAACTGTTAGAATGAGTGTGTCCCTGTGGAGGTGTGCACACAGAAATGTTAGAAGGAGTGTGTGCACATTAAGGTGTGCACACCTAAGTGTTAGAATTTGTCCACATGGAGGTGTGCACACTGAAATGTTAGAATGAGTGTGCCCACATGGAGGTATGCACACTGAACTGTTAGAATGAGTGTGTCCACATAGAGGTGTGCACACTGAACTGTGACAATGACTGTATCCCTGTGGAGGTGTGCACACTGAACTGTTAGAATGAGTGTGTCCACATGGAGGTGTGCACACTGAACTGTTAGAATGAGTGTGTCCACATGGAGGTTTGCACACTGAACTGTTAGAATGAGTGTGTCCACATGGAGGTGTGCACACTGAACTGTTAGAATGACTGTGTCCACATGGAGGTGTGCACACTGAACTGTTAGAATGAGTGTGTCCCTGTGGAGGTTGCACACTGAAATGTTAGAATGAGTGTGTCCACATGGAGGTGTGCACACTGAAGTGTTAGAATGAGTGTGCCCACATGGAGGTGTGCACACTGAACTGTTAGAATGAGTGTGTCCCTGTGGATGTGTGCACACTGAAATGTTAGAATGAGTGTGTCCACATGGAGGTGTGCACACCGAAGTGTTAGAATTTGTCCACATCGAGGTGTGCACACTGGACTGTTAGAATGAGTGTGTCCACATGGAGGTGTGCACACTGAACTGTTAGAATGAGTGTGTCCACATGGAGGTGTGCACACTGAACTGTTAGAATGAGTGTGTCCACATGGAGGTGTGCACACTGAACTGTTAGAATGAGTGTGTCCCTGTGGAGGTGTGCACACTGAAATGTTAGAATGAGTGTATCAACATGGAGGTGTGCACATTGAAGTGTTAGAATTTGTCCACATGGAGGTGTGCACACTGAGCTGTTACAATGAGTGTGTCCACATGGAGGTTTGCACACTGAACTGTTAGAATGAGTGTATCCCTGTGGAGGTGTGCACACTGAACTGTTAGGATGAGTGTGTCCACATGGAGGTGTGCACACTGAACTGTTAGAATGAGTTTGTTCCCCTGGAGGTGTGCACACTGAACTGTTAGAATGAGTGTGTCCACAAGAGGTATGCACACTGAACTGTTAGAATGAGTGTGCCCACATGGAGGTGTGCACACTGTACTGTTAGAATGATTGTGTCCACATTCAGGTGTGCACACTGAACTGTTAGAATGAGTGTGTCCCTGTGGAGGTGTGCACACTGAACTGTTAGAATGATTGTGTCCACATGGAGCTGTGCAGACTGAACTGTTAGAATGAGTGTGTCCCGGTGGAGGTGTGCACACTGAAATGTTGGAATTTGTCCACATAGGGGTGTGCACACTGAACTGTTAGAATGAGTGTGTCCACATGGTGGTGTGCACACTGAACTGTTAGAATGAGTGTGTCCACATGGAGGTGTGCACACTGAACTGTTAGAATGAGTGTGTCCACATGGAGGTGTGCACACTGAACTGTTAGAATGAGTGTGTCCACATGGAGGTGTGCACACTGAACTGTTAGAATGAGTGTGTCCACATGGAGGTGTGCACACTGAATTGTTAGAATGA
>NW_026737320.1:0-44083 GCF_949786415.1 Peromyscus eremicus | reverse complement strand
GCAAGAGTTGTTTTCTGGTAAGACGAATCACTATTGTGCTCCAATTGCCCTACACAGTGCAAAGAGCACTCGCGTCTGTTCCCAGCAAGTACAGTGTATTGGACTGAAGAGGACCTACTGTTCTTTTCAGTTTCCTAAGCAGAGTTGAACTAGATATGGCTCATGTGTGTAGGAAGCACAGTTCTTTTGTTCTGAGCAAGCTCATTGTTTGGACCCCATAGGAAACACAGTAGAGTAGAATAGTGCTCTTTTCTCAAAATCAGAGAGTCTTTCTTGTAAGGCCAGCTAGTGTTTGTTTCCCAGTCCTAAATGGAGTTTAATCACATGCACTTTCTGGTCCTATGAGCAAGAGTTGTTTTCTGGTAAGGAAAGTCCCTTTTGCGCTCCCATTGCCATACACAGTGCAAATAGCACTCCCGTCTGTTCCCAGCAAGTACAGTGTATGGGACTGAAGAGGAGCTACTGTTCTTGTCAGTTTCCTAAGCAGAGTTGAACTAGATATGGCCTGTGTGTAGGAAGCACAGTTCTTTTGTTCTGAGCAAGCTCACTCTTCTGGCCCTCTAGGAACACAGTAGAGTAGAAGAGTGCTCTCTTCTCTAAAGCAGAGTGTGTTTCTTGTAAGGCGAGCTAGCGTTTGTTTCCCAGTCCTAAATGGAGTAAAATCACATGAAGTTTCTGGTCCTATGAGCAAGAGTTGTTTTATGGTAAGAATAGTCACTATTGCACTGCCTTTGCCATACACAGGACAAATAGCACTGGCGTCTGTTCCCAGCAAGTACAGTGTATTGGACTTAAGAGGATCTACTGTTCTTGTCTGGTTCCTAAGCAGAGTTGAACTAGATATGGCCTGTGTGTGTAGGAAGCACAGTTATTATGTTCTGAGCAAGCTCACTGTTCTGGCCCTATAGGAAACACAGTAGAGTAGAAGAGTGCTCTTTTCTCAAAAGCAGAGTGTGTTTCTTGTAAGGCAAGCTAGCGTTTTTTTTCCAGTCCTAAATGGAGTTGAATCCCATGCAGTTTCTGGTACTATGAGCAAGAGATGTTTTCTGGTAAGGAAAGTCACTATTGCGATGCCATTGTTATACACAGGACAAATAGCACTGGCATCTGTTGCCAGCAAGTACAGTGTATTGGACTGAAGAGGATCTACTGTTCTTGTCAGGTTCCTAAGCAGACTTGAACTAGATATGGCCCTGTGTGTAGGAAGCACAGTTTTTTTTTGTTCTGAGCAAGCTCACGGTTCGGACCCCATAGGAAACACAGCAGAGTAGAAGAGTGCTCTTTTCTCAAAAGCAGATTGTGTTTCTTGTAAGGCGAGCTAGCGTTTGTTTCCCAATCCTAAATGGAGTTGAGTCACTTGCAGTTTTTTGTCCTATGAGCAAGAGTTGTTTTCTGGTAAGACGAGTCACTATTGTGCTCCAATTGCCCTACACAGTGCAAATAGCACTCGCGTCTGTTCCCAGCAAGTACAGTGTATTGGACTGAAGAGGATCTACTGTTCTTTTCAGTTTCCTAAGCAGAGTTGAACTAGATATGGCTCATGTGTGTAGGAAGCATAGTTCTTTTGTTCTGAGCAAGCTCACTGTTTGGACCCCATAGGAAACACAGTAGACTAGAAGAGTGCTCTTTTCTCTAAAGCAGAGTGTTTTTCTTGAAAGGCGAGCTAGCGTTTGTTTCCGAGTCCTAAATGGAGTTGAATCCCATGCAGTTTCTGGTACTATGAGCAAGAGATGTTTTCTGGTAAGGAAAGTCACTATTGCGCTGCCATTGTTATACACAGGACAAATAGCACTGGCATCTGTTGCCAGCAAGTACAGTGTATTGGACTGAAGAGGATCTACTGTTCTTGTCAGGTTCCTAAGCAGACTTGAACTAGATATGGCCCTGTGTGTAGGAAGCACAGTTTTTTTTGTTCTGAGCAAGCTTACGGTTCGGACCCCATAGGAAACACAGTAGAGTAGAAGAGTGCTCTTTTCTCAAAAGCAGACAGTGTTTCTTGTAAGGCGAGCTAGCGTTTGTTTCCCAGTCTTAAATGGAGTTGAGTCACTTGCAGTTTTTTGTCCTATGAGCAAGAGTTGTTTTCTGGTAAGACGAATCACTATTGTGCTCCAATTGCCCTACACAGTGCAAAGAGCACTCGCGTCTGTTCCCAGCAAGTACAGTGTATTGGACTGAAGAGGACCTACTGTTCTTTTCAGTTTCCTAAGCAGAGTTGAACTAGATATGGCTCATGTGTGTAGGAAGCACAGTTCTTTTGTTCTGAGCAAGCTCATTGTTTGGACCCCATAGGAAACACAGTAGAGTAGAATAGTGCTCTTTTCTCAAAATCAGAGAGTCTTTCTTGTAAGGCCAGCTAGTGTTTGTTTCCCAGTCCTAAATGGAGTTTAATCACATGCACTTTCTGGTCCTATGAGCAAGAGTTGTTTTCTGGTAAGGAAAGTCCCTTTTGCGCTCCCATTGCCATACACAGTGCAAATAGCACTCCCGTCTGTTCCCAGCAAGTACAGTGTATGGGACTGAAGAGGAGCTACTGTTCTTGTCAGTTTCCTAAGCAGAGTTGAACTAGATATGGCCTGTGTGTAGGAAGCACAGTTCTTTTGTTCTGAGCAAGCTCACTCTTCTGGCCCTCTAGGAACACAGTAGAGTAGAAGAGTGCTCTCTTCTCTAAAGCAGAGTGTGTTTCTTGTAAGGCGAGCTAGCGTTTGTTTCCCAGTCCTAAATGGAGTAAAATCACATGAAGTTTCTGGTCCTATGAGCAAGAGTTGTTTTATGGTAAGAATAGTCACTATTGCACTGCCTTTGCCATACACAGGACAAATAGCACTGGCGTCTGTTCCCAGCAAGTACAGTGTATTGGACTTAAGAGGATCTACTGTTCTTGTCTGGTTCCTAAGCAGAGTTGAACTAGATATGGCCCGTGTGTGTAGGAAGCACAGTTATTATGTTCTGAGCAAGCTCACTGTTCTGGCCCTATAGGAAACACAGTAGAGTAGAAGAGTGCTCTTTTCTCAAAAGCAGAGTGTGTTTCTTGTAAGGCAAGCTAGCGTTTTTTTTCCAGTCCTAAATGGAGTTGAATCCCATGCAGTTTCTGGTACTATGAGCAAGAGATGTTTTCTGGTAAGGAAAGTCACTATTGCGATGCCATTGTTATACACAGGACAAATAGCACTGGCATCTGTTGCCAGCAAGTACAGTGTATTGGACTGAAGAGGATCTACTGTTCTTGTCAGGTTCCTAAGCAGACTTGAACTAGATATGGCCCTGTGTGTAGGAAGCACAGTTTTTTTTTGTTCTGAGCAAGCTCACGGTTCGGACCCCATAGGAAACACAGCAGAGTAGAAGAGTGCTCTTTTCTCAAAAGCAGACTGTGTTTCTTGTAAGGCGAGCTAGGGTTTGTTTCCCAATCCTAAATGGAGTTGAGTCACTTGCAGTTTTTTGTCCTATGAGCAAGAGTTGTTTTCTGGTAAGACGAGTCACTATTGTGCTCCAATTGCCCTACACAGTGCAAATAGCACTCGCGTCTGTTCCCAGCAAGTACAGTGTATTGGACTGAAGAGGATCTACTGTTCTTTTCAGTTTCCTAAGCAGAGTTGAACTAGATATGGCTCATGTGTGTAGGAAGCATAGTTCTTTTGTTCTGAGCAAGCTCACTGTTTGGACCCCATAGGAAACACAGTAGAATAGAAGAGTGCTCTTTTCTCTAAAGCAGAGTGTTTTTCTTGAAAGGCGAGCTAGCGTTTGTTTCCGAGTCCTAAATGGAGTTGAATCCCATGCAGTTTCTGGTACTATGAGCAAGAGATGTTTTCTGGTAAGGAAAGTCACTATTGCGCTGCCATTGTTATACACAGGACAAATAGCACTGGCATCTGTTGCCAGCAAGTACAGTGTATTGGACTGAAGAGGATCTACTGTTCTTGTCAGGTTCCTAAGCAGACTTGAACTAGATATGGCCCTGTGTGTAGGAAGCACAGTTTTTTTTGTTCTGAGCAAGCTTACGGTTCGGACCCCATAGGAAACACAGTAGAGTAGAAGAGTGCTCTTTTCTCAAAAGCAGACAGTGTTTCTTGTAAGGCGAGCTAGCGTTTGTTTCCCAGTCCTAAATGGAGTTGAGTCACTTGCAGTTTTTTGTCCTATGAGCAAGAGTTGTTTTCTGGTAAGACGAGTCACTATTGTGCTCCAATTGCCCTACACAGTGCAAAGAGCACTCGCGTCTGTTCCCAGCAAGTACAGTGTATTGGACTGAAGAGGATCTACTGTTCTTTTCAGTTTCCTAAGCAGAGTTGAACTAGATATGGCTCATGTGTGTAGGAAGCACAGTTCTTTTGTTCTGAGCAAGCTCATTGTTTGGACCCCATAGGAAACACAGTAGAGTAGAATAGTGCTCTTTTCTCAAAATCAGAGAGTCTTTCTTGTAAGGCCAGCTAGTGTTTGTTTCCCAGTCCTAAATGGAGTTTAATCACATGCACTTTCTGGTCCTATGAGCAAGAGTTGTTTTCTGGTAAGGAAAGTCCCTTTTGCGCTCCCATTGCCATACACAGTGCAAATAGCACTCCCGTCTGTTCCCAGCAAGTACAGTGTATGGGACTGAAGAGGAGCTACTGTTCTTGTCAGTTTCCTAAGCAGAGTTGAACTAGATATGGCCTGTGTGTAGGAAGCACAGTTCTTTTGTTCTGAGCAAGCTCACTCTTCTGGCCCTCTAGGAACACAGTAGAGTAGAAGAGTGCTCTCTTCTCTAAAGCAGAGTGTGTTTCTTGTAAGGCGAGCTAGCGTTTGTTTCCCAGTCCTAAATGGAGTAAAATCACATGAAGTTTCTGGTCCTATGAGCAAGAGTTCTTTTATGGTAAGAATAGTCACTATTGCACTGCCTTTGCCATACACAGGACAAATAGCACTGGCGTCTGTTCCCAGCAAGTACAGTGTATTGGACTTAAGAGGATCTACTGTTCTTGTCAGGTTCCTAAGCAGAGTTGAACTAGATATGGCCCGTGTGTGTAGGAAGCACAGTTATTATGTTCTGAGCAAGCTCACTGTTCTGGCCCTATAGGAAACACAGTAGAGTAGAAGAGTGCTCTTTTCTCAAAAGCAGAGTGTGTTTCTTGTAAGGCAAGCTAGCGTTTTTTTTCCAGTCCTAAATGGAGTTGAATCCCATGCAGTTTCTGGTACTATGAGCAAGAGATGTTTTCTGGTAAGGAAAGTCACTATTGCGATGCCATTGTTATACACAGGACAAATAGCACTGGCATCTGTTGCCAGCAAGTACAGTGTATTGGACTGAAGAGGATCTACTGTTCTTGTCAGGTTCCTAAGCAGACTTGAACTAGATATGGCCCTGTGTGTAGGAAGCACAGTTTTTTTTGTTCTGAGCAAGCTCACGGTTCGGACCCCATAGGAAACACAGCAGAGTAGAAGAGTGCTCTTTTCTCAAAAGCAGACTGTGTTTCTTGTAAGGCGAGCTAGCGTTTGTTTCCCAATCCTAAATGGAGTTGAGTCACTTGCAGTTTTTTGTCCTATGAGCAAGAGTTGTTTTCTGGTAAGACGAGTCACTATTGTGCTCCAATTGCCCTACACAGTGCAAATAGCACTCGCGTCTGTTCCCAGCAAGTACAGTGTATTGGACTGAAGAGGATCTACTGTTCTTTTCAGTTTCCTAAGCAGAGTTGAACTAGATATGGCTCATGTGTGTAGGAAGCATAGTTCTTTTGTTCTGAGCAAGCTCATTGTTTGGACCCCAAAGAAACACAGTAGAGTAGAATAGTGCTCTTTTCTCAAAATCAGAGAGTCTTTCTTGTAAGGCGAGCTAGTGTTTGTTTCCCAGCCCTAAATGGAGTTTAATCACATGCACTTTCTGGTCCTATGAGCAAGAGTTGTTTTCTGGTAAGGAAATCCCTATTGCGCTCCCATTGCCATACACAGTGCAAATAGCACTCCCGTCTGTTCCCAGCAAGTACAGTGTATGGGACTGAAGAGGAGCTACTGTTCTTGTCAGTTTCCTAAGGAGAGTTGAACTAGATATGGCCCGTGGGTGTAGGAAGCACAGTTCTTTTATTCTGAGCAAGCTCACTGTTCTGGCCCTATAGGAACACAGTAGAGTAGAAGAGTGCTCTCTTCTCTAAAGCAGAGTGTGTTTCTTGTAAGGAGAGCTAGTGTTTGTTTCCCAGTCCTAAATGGAGTTGAATCACATGCAATTGTTAGTCCCACGAGCAAGAGTTGTTTTCTGGTAAGGACAGTCACTATTGCGCTCCCATTGGCATACACAGTGCAAATAGCACTCGCGTCTGTTGCCAGCAAGTACAGTGTATTGGACTGAAGAGGAGCTACTGTTCTTGTCAGTTTCCTAAGCACAGTTGAACTAGATATGGCCCGTGTGTGGAGGAAGCACAGTTCTTTTGTTCTGAGCAAGTTTACTGTTCAGACCCCATAGGAAACACAGTAAAGTAGAAGAGTGCTCTTTTCTCAAAAGCAGAGTGTGTTTCTTTTAAGGCGAGCTAGTGTTTGTTTCCCAGTCCTAAATGGAGTTGAATCCCATGCAGTTTCTGGTCCTATGAGCAAGAGTTGTTTTCTGGTAAGAAGAGTCACTATTGCGCTCCCATTGTCATACACAGGGCAAATAGCACTGGCGTCTGTTCCCAGCATGTACAGTGTATTTGACTGAAGTGGATCTACTGTTCTTGTCAGTTTCCTAAGCAGAATTGAACTAGATACGGCCGTGTGTGTAGGAAGCACAGTTCTTTTGTTCTGAGCAAGCTCACTGTTCGGACCCCATAGGAAACACAGTAGAGTAGAAGAGTGCCCTTTTCTCAAAAGCAGAGTGTGTTTCTTGTAAGGAGAGCTAGCGTTTGTTTCCCAGGCCTAAATGGAGTTGAATCACATGAAGTTTCTGGTCCTACGAGCAAGAGTTTTTTCTGCTAAGAAGAGTGACTATTGTGCTCCCATTGTCATACACAGGGCAATTAGCACTGGCATCTGTTTCCAGCATGTACAGTGTATTGGACTGAAGAGGATCTACTGTTCTTGTCAGTTTCCTAAGTATAATTGAACTAGATATGGCCCTGTGTGTAGGAAGCACAGTTCTTTTGTTCAGAGCAAGCTCACTCTTCGGACCTCATAGGAAACACAGTAGAGTAGAAGAGTGCTCTTTTCTCAAAAGCAGAAATTGTTTCTTGTAAGGCGAGCTAGCATTTGTTTCACAGTCCTAAATGGAGTTGAATCACATGCAGTTTCTGGTCCTTCGAGCAAGAGTTGTTTTCTGGTAAGAAGAGTCACTATTGCACTCCCATTGACTTACACAGGGCAAATAGCACTGGCGTCTGTTCACAGCATGTACAGTGTATTGGACTGAAGAGGATCTACTATCCTTGTCAGTTTCCTAAGGAGAGTTGAACTAGATATGGCCCGTGTGTGTAGGAAGCACAGTTCTTTTTTTCTGAGCAAGCTCACTGTTCTGGCCCTATAGGAAACACAGTAGAGTAGAAGAGTGCTCTTTTCTCAAAAGCAGAGTGTGTTTATTGTAAGGCAAGCTACCGCTTGTTTCCCAGTCCTAAATGGAGTTGAATCACATGCAGTTGTTGGTCCCAGGATCAAGAGTTATTTTCTGGTAAGGAAAGTCACTATTGCGCTCCCATTGAAATACGCAGTACAAATAGCACTGGCGTCTGTTGCCAGCAAGTACAGTGTATTGGACTGAAGAGGAGCTACTGTTCTTGTCAGTTTCCTAAGCAGAGTTGAACTAGATATTGCCCGTGTCTGTAGGAAGCACAGTTCTTTTGTTCTGAGCAAGCTCACTGTTCTGGCCCTATAGGAAACACAGAACAGTAGAAGAGTACTCTTTTCTCAAAAGCAGAGAGTGTTTCTTGTAAGGCGAGCTAGCGTTTGTTTCCCAGTCCTAAATGGAGTTGAATCACATGCAGTTTGTGGTCCTACGAGCAACAGTTGTTTTCTGGTAAGAAGAGTCACTATTGTGCTCCCTTTTTCATACACAGGGCAAATAGCACTGGCGTCTGTTCCCAGCATGTACAGTGTATTGGACTGAAGAGGATCTACTGTTCTTGTCAGTTTGCTAAGCAGAATTGAAATAGATATAGCCGTGTGTAGGAAGCACAGTTCTTTTGTTCTGAGCAAGCTCACTGTTCTGGCCCTATAGGAAACACAGTAGAGAAGATGAGTGATCTTTTCTCAAAAGCAGAGTGTGTTTCTTGTAAGGCGAGCTAGCGTTTGTTTCCCAGTCCTAAATGGCGTTGAATCACATGCAGTTTCTGGTTCTATGAGCAAGAGTAGTTTTCTGGTAAGAAGAGTCACTATTGCGCTCACATTGTCATACATAGTGCAAATAGCACTCGTGTTTGTTCCCAGCATGTACAGTGTATTGGACTGAAGAGGATCTACTGTTCTTGTCAGTTTCCTAAGCAGAGTTGAACTAGATATGGCCCGTGTGTGTAGGAAGCACAATTCTTTTGTTCTGAGCAAGCTTACTGTTCAGACCCCATAGGAAACACAGTAGAGTAGAAGAGTGCTCTTTTCTCAAAAGCAGAGTGTGTTTCTTGTAAGGCGAGCTAGTGTTTGTTTCCCAGTCCTAAATGGAGTTGAATCACATAAAGTTTCTGGTCCTACGAGCAAGAGTTTTTCTGCTAAGAAGATTCACTATTGTGCTCCCATTGTCATACACAGGGCAAATAGCACTGGCATCTGTTCCCAGCATGTACAGTGTATTGGATTGAAAAGGATCTACTGTTCTTGTCAGTTTCCTAAGGAGAGTTGAACTAGATATGGCCCGTGTGTGTAGGAAGCACAGTTCTTTTTTTCTGAGCAAGCTCACTGTTCTGGCCCTATAGGAAACACAGTAGAGTAGAGGAGTGCTCTTTTCTCAAAAGCAGAGTGTGTTTCTTGTAAGGCGAGATACCGTTTGTTTCCCAGTCCTAAATGGAGTTGAATCACGTGCAGTTGTTGGTCCCAGGAGCAAGAGTTGTTTTCTGGTAAGGAAATTCACTATTGCGCTCACAATGCCATACGCAGTACAAATAGCACTGGCGTCTGTTGCCAGCAAGTACAGTGTATTGGACTGAAGAGGAGCTACTGTTCTTGTCAGTTTCCTAAGCAGAGTTGAACTAGATATTGCCCGTGTGTGTAGGAAGCACAGTTCTTTTGTTCTGAGCAAGCTCACTGTTCGGACAAAATATGAGACACAGTAGAGAAGAAGAGTGCTCTTTTCTCTAAAGCAGAGTGTGTTTCCTGTAAGGCGAGCTAGCGTTTGTTTCCCAGTCCTAAATGGAGTTGAAACACATGCAGTTTCTGGTCCTACGTACAAGAGTTGTTTTCTGGTAAGGAATGTCACTATTGAGCTCCCATTGCCATACACAGTGCAAATAGCACTCGCGTCTGTTCCCAGCAAGTACAGTGTTGGACTGAAGAGGAGCTACTGTTCTTCTCAGGTTCCTAAGCAGAGTTGAACTACATATGGTTCGTGTGTGTAGGAAGCACAGTTCTTTTGTTCTGAGCAAGCTCACTGTTTGGACCCCATAGGAAACACAGTAGACTAGAAGAGTCCTCTTTTCTCTAAAGCAGAGTGTTTTTCTTGAAAGGCGAGCTAGCGTTTGTTTCCGAGTCCTAAATAGAATTGAATACCATGCAGTTTCTGGTACTATGAGCAAGAGATGTTTTCTGGTAAGGAAAGTCACTATTGCGCTGCCATTGTTATACACAGGACAAATAGCACTGGCATCTGTTGCCAGCAAGTACAGTGTATTGGACTGAAGAGGATCTACTGTTCTTGTCAGGTTCCTAAGCAGACTTGAACTAGATATGGCCCTGTGTGTAGGAAGCACAGTTTTTTTTGTTCTGAGCAAGCTTACGGTTCGGACCCCATAGGAAACACAGCAGAGTAGAAGAGTGCTCTTTTCTCAAAAGCAGACTGTGTTTCTTGTAAGGCAAGCTAGCGTTTGTTTCCCAGTCCTAAATGGAGTTGAGTCACTTGCAGTTTTTTGTCCTATGAGCAAGAGTTGTTTTCTGGTAAGACGAGTCACTATTGTGCTCCAATTGCCCTACACAGTGCACATAGCACTCGTGTCTGTTCCCAGCAAGTACAGTGTATTGGACTGAAGAGGATCTACTGTTCTTTTCAGTTTCCTAAGCAGAGTTGAACTAGATATGGCTCATGGGTGTAGGAAGCATAGTTCTTTTGTTCTGAGCAAGCTCATTGTTTGGACCCCATAGGAAACACAGTAGAGTAGAATAGTGCTCTTTTCTCAAAATCACAGAGTCTTTCTTGTAAGGCGAGCTAGTGTTTGTTTCCCAGCCCTAAATAGAGTTTAATCAAATGCACTTTCTGGTCCTATGAGCAAGAGTTGTTTTCTGGTAAGGAAAGTCCCTATTGCGCTCCCATTGCCATGCACAGTGCAAATAGCACTCCCGTCTGTTCCCAGCAAGTACAGTGTATGGGACTGAAGAGGAGCTACTGTTCTTGTCAGTTTCCTAAGCAGAGTTGAACTAGATATGGCCCGTGTGTAGGAAGCACAGTTCTTTTGTTCTGAGCAAGCTCACTCTTCTGGCCCTATAGGAACACAGTAGAGTAGAAGAGTGCTCTCTTCTCTAAAGCAGAGTGTGTTTCTTGTAAGGCAAGCTAGCGTTTTTTTTCCAGTCCTAAATGGAGTTGAATCCCTTGCAGATTCTGGTCCAATGAGCAAGAGTTGTTTTCTGGTAAGGAAAGTCCCTATTGCGCTCCCATTGCCATACACAGTGCAAATAGCACTCCCGTCTGTTCCCAGCAAGTACAGTGTATGGGACTGAAGAGGAGCTACTGTTCTTGTCAGTTTCCTAAGCAGAGTTGAACTAGATATGGCCCGTGTGTAGGAAGCACAGTTCTTTTGTTCTGAGCAAGCTCACTCTTCTGGCCCTATAGGAACACAGTAGAGTAGAAGAGTGCTCTCTTCTCTAAAGCAGAGTGTGTTTCTTGTAAGGCGAGCTAGCGTTTGTTTCCCAGTCCTAAATGGAGTAAAATCACATGAAGTTTCTGGTCCTATGAGCAAGAGTTGTTTTATGGTAAGAATAGTCACTATTGCACTGCCTTTGCCATACACAGGACAAATAGCACTGGCGTCTGTTCCCAGCAAGTACAGTGTATTGGACTTAAGAGGATCTACTGTTCTTGTCAGGTTCCTAAGCAGAGTTGAACTAGATATGGCCCGTGTGTGTAGGAAGCACAGTTATTATGTTCTGAGCAAGCTCACTGTTCTGGCCCTATAGGAAACACAGTAGAGTAGAAGAGTGCTCTTTTCTCAAAAGCAGAGTGTGTTTCTTGTAAGGCAAGCTAGCGTTTTTTTTCCAGTCCTAAATGGAGTTGAATCCCATGCAGTTTCTGGTACTATGAGCAAGAGATGTTTTCTGGTAAGGAAAGTCACTATTGCGATGCCATTGTTATACACAGGACAAATAGCACTGGCATCTGTTGCCAGCAAGTACAGTGTATTGGACTGAAGAGGATCTACTGTTCTTGTCAGGTTCCTAAGCAGACTTGAACTAGATATGGCCCTGTGTGTAGGAAGCACAGTTTTTTTTGTTCTGAGCAAGCTCACGGTTCGGACCCCATAGGAAACACAGCAGAGTAGAAGAGTGCTCTTTTCTCAAAAGCAGACTGTGTTTCTTGTAAGGCGAGCTAGCGTTTGTTTCCCAATCCTAAATGGAGTTGAGTCACTTGCAGTTTTTTGTCCTATGAGCAAGAGTTGTTTTCTGGTAAGACGAGTCACTATTGTGCTCCAATTGCCCTACACAGTGCAAATAGCACTAGCGTCTGTTCCCAGCAAGTACAGTGTATTGGACTGAAGAGGATCTACTGTTCTTTTCAGTTTCCTAAGCAGAGTTGAACTAGATATGGCTCATGTGTGTAGGAAGCATAGTTCTTTTGTTCTGAGCAAGCTCATTGTTTGGACCCCAAAGAAACACAGTAGAGTAGAATAGTGCTCTTTTCTCAAAATCAGAGAGTCTTTCTTGTAAGGCGAGCTAGTGTTTGTTTCCCAGCCCTAAATGGAGTTTAATCACATGCACTTTCTGGTCCTATGAGCAAGAGTTGTTTTCTGGTAAGGAAATCCCTATTGCGCTCCCATTGCCATACACAGTGCAAATAGCACTCCCGTCTGTTCCCAGCAAGTACAGTGTATGGGACTGAAGAGGATCTACTGTTCTTGTCAGTTTCCTAAGGAGAGTTGAACTAGATATGGCCCGTGGGTGTAGGAAGCACAGTTCTTTTATTCTGAGCAAGCTCACTGTTCTGGCCCTATAGGAAACACAGTAGAGTAGAAGAGTGTTCTTTTCTCAAAAGCAGAGTGTGTTTCTTGTAAGGAGAGCTAGTGTTTGTTTCCCAGTCCTAAATGGAGTTGAATCACATGCAATTGTTAGTCCCACGAGCAAGAGTTGTTTTCTGGTAAGGACAGTCACTATTGCGCTCCCATTGGCATACACAGTGCAAATAGCACTCGCGTCTGTTGCCAGCAAGTACAGTGTATTGGACTGAAGAGGAGCTACTGTTCTTGTCAGTTTCCTAAGCACAGTTGAACTAGATATGGCCCGTGTGTGGAGGAAGCACAGTTCTTTTGTTCTGAGCAAGTTTACTGTTCAGACCCCATAGGAAACACAGTAAAGTAGAAGAGTGCTCTTTTCTCAAAAGCAGAGTGTGTTTCTTTTAAGGCGAGCTAGTGTTTGTTTCCCAGTCCTAAATGGAGTTGAATCCCATGCAGTTTCTGGTCCTATGAGCAAGAGTTGTTTTCTGGTAAGAAGAGTCACTATTGCGCTCCCATTGTCATACACAGGGCAAATAGCACTGGCGTCTGTTCCCAGCATGTACAGTGTATTTGACTGAAGTGGATCTACTGTTCTTGTCAGTTTCCTAAGCAGAATTGAACTAGATACGGCCGTGTGTGTAGGAAGCACAGTTCTTTTGTTCTGAGCAAGCTCACTGTTCGGACCCCATAGGAAACACAGTAGAGTAGAAGAGTGCCCTTTTCTCAAAAGCAGAGTGTGTTTCTTGTAAGGAGAGCTAGCGTTTGTTTCCCAGGCCTAAATGGAGTTGAATCACATGAAGTTTCTGGTCCTACGAGCAAGAGTTTTTTCTGCTAAGAAGAGTGACTATTGTGCTCCCATTGTCATACACAGGGCAATTAGCACTGGCATCTGTTTCCAGCATGTACAGTGTATTGGACTGAAGAGGATCTACTGTTCTTGTCAGTTTCCTAAGTATAATTGAACTAGATATGGCCCTGTGTGTAGGAAGCACAGTTCTTTTGTTCAGAGCAAGCTCACTGTTCGGACCTCATAGGAAACACAGTAGAGTAGAAGTGTGCTCTTTTCTCAAAAGCAGAAATTGTTTCTTGTAAGGCGAGCTAGCATTTGTTTCACAGTCCTAAATGGAGTTGAATCACATGCAGTTTCTGGTCCTTCGAGCAAGAGTTGTTTTCTGGTAAGAAGAGTCACTATTGCACTCCCATTGACTTACACAGGGCAAATAGCACTGGCGTCTGTTCACAGCATGTACAGTGTATTGGACTGAAGAGGATCTACTGTTCTTGTCAGTTTCCTAAGGAGAGTTGAACTAGATATGGCCCGTGTGTGTAGGAAGCACAGTTCTTTTTTTCTGAGCAAGCTCACTGTTCTGGCCCTATAGGAAACACAGTAGAGTAGAAGAGTGCTCTTTTCTCAAAAGCAGAGTGTGTTTCTTGTAAGGCAAGCTACCGCTTGTTTCCCAGTCCTAAATGGAGTTGAATCACATGCAGTTGTTGGTCCCAGGATCAAGAGTTATTTTCTGGTAAGGAAAGTCACTATTGCGCTCCCATTGAAATACGCAGTACAAATAGCACTGGCGTCTGTTGCCAGCAAGTACAGTGTATTGGACTGAAGAGGAGCTACTGTTCTTGTCAGTTTCCTAAGCAGAGTTGAACTAGATATTGCCCGTGTCTGTAGGAAGCACAGTTCTTTTGTTCTGAGCAAGCTCACTGTTCTGGCCCTATAGGAAACACAGAACAGTAGAAGAGTACTCTTTTCTCAAAAGCAGAGAGTGTTTCTTGTAAGGCGAGCTAGCGTTTGTTTCCCAGTCCTAAATGGAGTTGAATCACATGCAGTTTGTGGTCCTACGAGCAACTGTTGTTTTCTGGTAAGAAGAGTCACTATTGTGCTCCCTTTGTCATACACAGGGCAAATAGCACTCGTGTTTGTTCCCAGCATGTACAGTGTATTGGACTGAAGAGGATCTACTGTTCTTGTCAGTTTGCTAAGCAGAATTGAAATAGATATAGCCGTGTGTAGGAAGCACAGTTCTTTTGTTCTGAGCAAGCTCACTGTTCTGGCCCTATAGGAAACACAGTAGAGAAGATGAGTAATCTTTTCTCAAAAGCAGAGTGTGTTTCTTGTAAGGCGAGCTAGCGTTTGTTTCCCAGTCCTAAATGGCGTTGAATCACATGCAGTTTCTGGTTCTATGAGCAAGAGTAGTTTTCTGGTAAGAAGAGTCACTATTGCGCTCACATTGTCATACATAGTGCAAATAGCACTCGTGTTTGTTCCCAGCATGTACAGTGTATTGGACTGAAGAGGATCTACTGTTCTTGTCAGTTTCCTAAGCAGAGTTGAACTAGATATGGCCCGTGTGTGTAGGAAGCACAATTCTTTTGTTCTGAGCAAGCTTACTGTTCAGACCCCATAGGAAACACAGTAGAGTAGAAGAGTGCTCTTTTCTCAAAAGCAGAGTGTGTTTCTTGTAAGGCGAGCTAGTGTTTGTTTCCCAGTCCTAAATGGAGTTGAATCACATGAAGTTTCTGGTCCTATGAGCAAGAGTTTTTCTGCTAAGAAGATTCACTATTGTGCTCCCATTGTCATACACAGGGCAAATAGCACTGGCATCTGTTCCCAGCATGTACAGTGTATTGGATTGAAAAGGATCTACTGTTCTTGTCAGTTTCCTAAGGAGAGTTGAACTAGATATGGCCCGTGTGTGTAGGAAGCACAGTTCTTTTTTTCTGAGCAAGCTCACTGTTCTGGCCCTATAGGAAACACAGTAGAGTAGAGGAGTGCT
This sequence comes from Peromyscus eremicus, assembly GCF_949786415.1. Taxonomy (NCBI): domain Eukaryota; kingdom Metazoa; phylum Chordata; class Mammalia; order Rodentia; family Cricetidae; genus Peromyscus; species Peromyscus eremicus. The sequence continues at coordinate 29,037 of NW_026737320.1, read as the reverse complement.
CTTTTCTCAAAAGCAGAGTGTGTTTCTTGTAAGGCGAGATACCGTTTGTTTCCCAGTCCTAAATGGAGTTGAATCACGTGCAGTTGTTGGTCCCAGGAGCAAGAGTTGTTTTCTGGTAAGGAAAGTCACTATTGCGCTCACAATGCCATACGCAGTACAAATAGCACTGGCGTCTGTTGCCAGCAAGTACAGTGTATTGGACTGAAGAGGAGCTACTGTTCTTGTCAGTTTCCTAAGCAGAGTTGAACTAGATATTGCCCGTGTGTGTAGGAAGCACAGTTCTTTTGTTCTGAGCAAGCTCACTGTTCGGACAAAATATGAGACACAGTAGAGAAGAAGAGTGCTCTTTTCTCTAAAGCAGAGTGTGTTTCCTGTAAGGCGAGCTAGCGTTTGTTTCCCAGTCCTAAATGGAGTTGAAACACATGCAGTTTCTGGTCCTACGTACAAGAGTTGTTTTCTGGTGAGGAATGTCACTATTGAGCTCCCATTGCCATACACAGTGCAAATAGCACTCGCGTCTGTTCCCAGCAAGTACAGTGTTGGACTGAAGAGGAGCTACTGTTCTTCTCAGGTTCCTAAGCAGAGTTGAACTACATATGGTTCGTGTGTGTAGGAAGCACAGTTCTTTTGTTCTGAGCAAGGTCACTGTTTGGACCCCATAGGAAACACAGTAGACTAGAAGAGTCCTCTTTTCTCTAAAGCAGAGTGTTTTTCTTGAAAGGCGAGCTAGCGTTTGTTTCCGAGTCCTAAATAGAGTTGAATACCATGCAGTTTCTGGTACTATGAGCAAGAGATGTTTTCTGGTAAGGAAAGTCACTATTGCGCTGCCATTGTTATACACAGGACAAATAGCACTGGCATCTGTTGCCAGCAAGTACAGTGTATTGGACTGAAGAGGATCTACTGTTCTTGTCAGGTTCCTAAGCAGACTTGAACTAGATATGGCCCTGTGTGTAGGAAGCACAGTTTTTTTTGTTCTGAGCAAGCTTACGGTTCGGACCCCATAGGAAACACAGCAGAGTAAAAGAGTGCTCTTTTCTCAAAAGCAGACTGTGTTTCTTGTAAGGCGAGCTAGCGTTTGTTTCCCAGTCCTAAATGGAGTTGAGTCACTTGCAGTTTTTTGTCCTATGAGCAAGAGTTGTTTTCTGGTAAGACGAGTCACTATTGTGCTCCAATTGCCCTACACAGTGCAAATAGCACTCGTGTCTGTTCCCAGCAAGTACAGTGTATTGGACTGAAGAGGATCTACTGTTCTTTTCAGTTTCCTAAGCAGAGTTGAACTAGATATGGCTCATGTGTGTAGGAAGCATAGTTCTTTTGTTCTGAGCAAGCTCATTGTTTGGACCCCATAGGAAACACAGTAGAGTAGAATAGTGCTCTTTTCTCAAAATCAGAGAGTCTTTCTTGTAAGGCGAGCTAGTGTTTGTTTCCCAGCCCTAAATAGAGTTTAATCACATGCACTTTCTGGTCCTATGAGCAAGAGTTGTTTTCTGGTAAGGAAAGTCCCTATTGCGCTCCCATTGCCATACACAGTGCAAATAGCACTCCCGTCTGTTCCCAGCAAGTACAGTGTATGGGACTGAAGAGGAGCTACTGTTCTTGTCAGTTTCCTAAGCAGAGTTGAACTAGATATGGCCCGTGTGTAGGAAGCACAGTTCTTTTGTTCTGAGCAAGCTCACTCTTCTGGCCCTATAGGAACACAGTAGAGTAGAAGAGTGCTCTCTTCTCTAAAGCAGAGTGTGTTTCTTGTAAGGCAAGCTAGCGTTTTTTTTCCAGTCCTAAATGGAGTTGAATCCCTTGCAGTTTCTGGTCCTATGAGCAAGAGTTGTTTTCTGGTAAGGAAAGTCACTATTGTGCTCCCATTGCCATACACAGTGCAATAGCACTCGCGTGTGATCCCAGCAAGTACAGTGTATTGGACTGAAGAGGACCTACTGTTCTTGTCCGTTTCCTAAGCAGAGTTGAACTAGATATGTCCCATGTGTGTAGGAAGCACAGTTCTTTTGTTCTGAGCAAGCTAACTGTTCGGAACCCATAGGAAACACAGTAGAGTAGATGAGTGCTCTTTTCTCAAAAGCAGAGTGTGTTTCCTGTAAGGCGAGGTAGCGTTTGTTTCCCAGTCCTAAATGGAGTTGAATCACATGCAGTTTCTGGTCCTACGAGCAAGAGTTGTTTTCTGGTAAGGAAAGTCACTATTGCACTCCCATTGCCATACACAGTGCAAATAGCACTGGCGTCTGTTCCCAGCAAGTACAGTGTATCGGACTGAAGAGGAGCTACTGTTCTTGTCAGTTTCCTAAGCAGAGTTGAACTAGATATGGCCCATGTGTGTAGGAAGCTTAGTTCTTATGTTCTGAGCAAGCTCACTGTTCTGGCCCTATAGGAAACACATTAGAGTAGAAGAGTGCTCTTTTCTCTAAAGCAGAGTGAATTTCTTGTAAGGCAAGCTAGCGTTTGTTTCCCAGTCCTTAATGGAGTTGGAATACACATGCAGTTTCTGGTCCTACGAGCAAGAGTTGTTTTATGGTAAGAATAGTCACTATTGCACTGCCTTTGCCATACACAGTGCAAATAGCACTCGAGTCTGTTCCCAGCAAGTACAGTGTATTGGACTGAAGAGGAGCTACGGTTCTAATCAGTTTCCTATGCAGAGTTGAACTAGATAAGGCCCGTGTGTGTAGGAAGCACAGTTCTTTTGTTCTGAGCAAGCTCACTGTTCGGACCCCATAGAAAACACAGTACAGTAGATGAGTGCTCTTTTCTCAAAAGCAGAGTATGTTTCTTGTACGGCGAGCTAGCGTTTGTTTCCCAGTCCTAAATGGAGTTGAATCACATGCAGTTTTTGGTCCTACGAGCAAGAGTTGTTTTCTGGTAAGAAGAGTCACTATTGCGCTCCCATTGTCACACACAGGGCAAATAGCACTGGCGTCTGTTGCCAGCATGTACAGTGTATTGGACTGAAGTGGATCTATTGATCTTGTCAGTTTCCTAAGCAGAATTGAACTAGATAGGGCCCGTGTGTGTAGGCAGCACAGTTCTTTTGTTCTGAGCAAGCTCACTGTTCTGGCCATATAGGAAACACAGTAGAGTAGATGAGTGCTCTTTTCTCAGAAGCAGAGTGTGTTTCTTGTAAGGCAAGCTAGCGTTTGTTTTCCAGTTCTAAAAGGAGTTGAATCACATGCAGTTTTTGGTCCTACCAGCATGAGTTGTTTTCTGGTAAGAAGAGTAACTATTGTGCTCCCATTTCCATACACAGTGCAAATAGCACTGGCGTCTGTTCCCAGCAAATACAGTGTATTGGACTGAGGAGGAGCTACTGTTCGTGTCAGTTTCCTAAGCAGAGTTGAACTAGATATGGCCCGTGTGTGTCGGAAGCCCAGTTCTTTTGTTGTGAGCAAGCTCACTGTTTGGACACCATAGGAAACACAGTAGAGTAGAAGAGTGCTCTTTTTTCAAATGCAGGGTGTGTTTCTTTTAAGGCAATCTAGCCTTTGTTTCCCAGTCCTAAATGGAGTTGAAATACACATGCAGTTTCTGGTCCTAGGAGCAAGAATTGTTTTCTGGTAAGAAGAGTCACTATTCCACTCCCGTTGCCATACACAGTACAAATAGCACTCGCGTCTGTTCTCAGCAATACAGTGTATTGGACTCAAGAGGAGCTACTGTTCTTGTTACTTTCCTAAAAAGAGTTGAACTAGGTATGGCCCGAGTGTGTAGGAAGCACAGTTCTTTTGTTCTGAGCAAGATCACTGTTCGGACCCCATAGGAAACACAGTAAAGACAAGAGTGCTCTTTTCTCAAAAGCAGAGTGTGTTTCTTGTAAAGCGAGCTAGTGTTTTTTTCCCAGTCCTAAATGGAGTTGAATCACATGCAGTTTCTTGTCCTACGAGCAAGAGTTGTTTTCTGGTAAGAAGAGTCACTATTGCGCTCCCATTGTCATATACAGGGCAAATAGCACTGGCGTCTGTTTCCAGCATGTATAGTTTATTGGACTGAAGAGGATCTACTCTTCTTGTCAGGTTAATAAGCAGAGTTTAACTAGATATGGCCCGTGTGTGTAGGAAGCACAGTTCTTTTGTTCTGAGCAAGCTCACTGTTTGGACCCCATAGAAAACAGTAGAGTAGAAGAGTGCTCTTTCCTCAAAAGCAGAGTATGTTACTTGTAAGGCGAGCTAGTGTTTCTTTCCCAGTCCTAAATGGAGTTGAATCACATGCAGTTTCGTGTCCTACAAGCAAGAGTTTTTTCTGGTAAGAGGAGTCACTATTGCGCTCCCATTGTCATACACAGGGCAAATAGCAATGGCGTCTGTTCCCAGCATGTACAGTGTATTGGAGTGAAGAGGATCTACTGTTCTTGTCAGGTTCCTAAGGAGAGTTGAACTAGATATGGCCCGTGTGTGTAGGAAGCACAGTTCTTTTGTTCTGAGCAAGCTCACTGTTCAGACCCCATAGGAAACACATTAGAGTAGAAGAGTGCTCTTTTCTCAAAAGCAGAGTGTGTTTCTTGTAAGGAAAGCTAGTGTTTGTTTCCCAGACAGAAATGGAGTTGAATCCCATGCAGTTTCTGGTCCTACGAGCAAGAGTTTTTTTCTGATAAGAAGAGTCACTATTGCGCTCCCATTGCCATACACAGTGCAAATAGCACACACGTCTGTTCCCAGCAAGTACAGTGTATTGGACTGAAGAGGAGCTTCTGTTCTTGTCAGTTTCCTAAGCAGAATTGAACTAGATATGGCCGTGTGTGTAGGAAGCACAGTTCTTTTGTTCTGAGCAAGCTCACTGTTTGGACCCCATAGGAAACACAGTAGAGTAGAAGAGTGATCTTTTCTCAAAAGCAGAGTGTGTTTCTTGTAAGGCGAGCTAGCGTTTATTTCCCAGTTCTAAATGGAGTTGAATCACATGCAGTTTTCAGTCCTATGAGCAAGAGTTGTTTTCTGGTAAGGAAAGTCACTATTGCGCTCCCATTGCCATACACAGTGCAAATAGCACTCGCGTCTGTTCACAGCGAGTACAGTGTATTGGACTGAATAGGATCTACTGTTCTTGTCAGGTTCCTAAGCAGAGTTGAACTAGATATGGTCCGTGTGTAGGAAGCACAGTTCTTTTGTTCTGAGCAAGCTCACTGTTCTGGCCCTATAGGAAATACAGTAGAGTAGAAGAGTGCTCTTTTCTCTAAAGCAGAGGGTGTTTCTTGTAAGGCGAGCTAGCGTTTGTTTCCCAGTCAGAAATGGAGTTGAATCACATGCAGTTTGTGGTCCTATGAGCAAGAGTTGTTTTCTTGTAAGAAGAGTCACTATTGTGCTCCCATTGTCATACAGGGCAAATAGCACTGGCGTCTGTTACCATCAAGTACAGTGCATTGAACTGAAGAGGACCTACTGTTCTTTCAGTTTCCTAAGCAGAATTGAAATAGATATGGCATGTGTGTGTAGTCAGCACAGTTCATTGTTCTGAGCAAGCTCACTGTACTGGCCCTATAAAAAGCACAGTAGGGTAGAAGAGTGCTCTTTTCTCAAAAGCAGAGTGTGTTTCTTGTAAGGCGAGCTAGCGTTTGTTTCCCATTCCTAAATGGAGTTGAATCACATGCAGTTTTTGGTCCTACGAGCAAGAGTTGTTTTCTGGTAAGGAAAGTCACTATTTTGCTCCCATTGCCATACACAGTGCAAATAGCACTCGCGTCTGTTCCCAGCAAGTACAGTGTATTGGACTGAAGAGGAGCTACTGTTCTTGTCAGTTTCCTAAGCAGAGTTGAATTAGATATGGCCCGTGTGTGTAGGAAGCACAGTTCTTTTGTTCTGAGCAAGCTCACTGTTCAGACACCATAGGAAACACAGTAGAGTAGAAGAGTGCTCTTTTCTCAAAAGCAGAGTGTGTTTCTTGTAAGGAAAGCTAGTGTTTGTTTCCCAGACAGAAATGGAGTTGAATCCCATGCAGTTTCTGGTCCTACGAGCAAGAGTTTTTTTCTGATAAGAAGAGTCACTATTGCGCTCCCATTTCCATACACAGTGCAAATAGCACACACGTCTGTTCCCAGCAAGTACAGTGTATTGGACTGAAGAGGAGCTTCTGTTCTTGTCAGTTTCCTAAGCAGAATTGAACTAGATATGGCCGTGTGTGTAGGAAGCACAGTTCTTTTGTTCTGAGCAAGCTCACTGTTTGGACCCCATAGGAAACACAGTAGAGTAGAAGAGTGATCTTTTCTCAAAAGCAGAGTGTGTTTCTTGTAAGGCGAGCTAGCGTTTATTTCCCAGTTCTAAATGGAGTTGAATCACATGCAGTTTTCGGTCCTATGAGCAAGAGTTGTTTTCTGGTAAGGAAAGTCACTATTGCGCTCCCATTGCCATACACAGTGCAAATAGCACTCGCGTCTGTTCACAGCGAGTACAGTGTATTGGACTGAATAGGATCTACTGTTCTTGTCAGGTTCCTAAGCAGAGTTGAACTAGATATGGTCCGTGTGTAGGAAGCACAGTTCTTTTGTTCTGAGCAAGCTCACTGTTCTGGCCCTATAGGAAATACAGTAGAGTAGAAGAGTGCTCTTTTCTCTAAAGCAGAGGGTGTTTCTTGTAAGGCGAGCTAGCGTTTGTTTCCCAGTCAGAAATGGAGTTGAATCACATGCAGTTTGTGGTCCTATGAGCAAGAGTTGTTTTCTTGTAAGAAGAGTCACTATTGTGCTCCCATTGTCATACACAGGGCAAATAGCACTGGCATCTGTTACCATCAAGTACAGTGCATTGAACTGAAGAGGACCTACTGTTCTTTCAGTTTCCTAAGCAGAATTGAAATAGATATGGCCTGTGTGTGTAGTCAGCACAGTTCATTGTTCTGAGCAAGCTCACTGTACTGGCCCTATAAAAAGCACAGTAGGGTAGAAGAGTGCTCTTTTCTCAAAAGCAGAGTGTGTTTCTTGTAAGGCGAGCTAGCGTTTGTTTCCCATTCCTAAATGGAGTTGAATCACATGCAGTTTTTGGTCCTACGTGCAAGAGTTGTTTTCTGGTAAGGAAAGTCACTATTGTGCTCCCATTGCCATACACAGTGCAAATAGCACTCGCGTCTGTTCACAGTGAGTACAGTGTATTGGACTGAGGAGGAGCTCTTTTCTTGTCAGTTTCCTAAGCAGAGTTGAACTAGATATGGACCGTGTTTGTACAAAGCACAGTTCTTTTGTTCTGAGCAAGCTCACTGTTCGGAACAATTAGGAAACACAGTAGAGTAGAAGAGTGCTCTTTTCTCAAAAGCAGAGTGTGTTTCTTGTAAGGCGAGCTAGTGTTTGTTTCCCAGTCAGAAATGGAGTTGAATGCCATGCAGTTTCTGGTCCTACGAGCAATACTTGTTTTCTGGTAAGAAGAGTCACTATTGTGCTCCCATTGTCATGCACAGGGCAAATAGCAATGGTGTCTGTTCCCAGCATGTACAGTGTATTGGACTGAGGAGGACCTACTGTTCTTGTCAGGTTCCTAAGCAGAGTTGAACTAGATATGGCCCGTGTGTGTAGGAAGCACAGTTCTTTTGTTCTGAGCAAGCTCACTGTTTGGACCCCATAGGAAACACAGTAGAGTAGAAGAGTGATCTTTTCTCAAAATCAGAGTGTGTTTCTTGTAAGGCGAGCTAGCGTTTATTTCCCAGTTCTAAATGGAGTTGAATCACATGCAGTTTTCGGTCCTATGTGCAAGAGTTGTTTTCTGGTAAGGAAAGTCACTATTGCGCTCCCATTGCCATACAAAGTGCAAACATCACTCGCGTCTGTTCACAGCGAGTACAGTGTATTGGACTGAATAGGATCTACTGTTCTTGTCAGGTTCCTAAGCAGAGTTGAACTAGATATGGTCCGTGTGTAGGAAGCACAGTTCTTTTGTTCTGAGCAAGCTCACTGTTCTGGCCCTATAGGAAATACAGTAGAGTAGAAGAGTGCTCTTTTCTCTAAAGCAGAGGGTGTTTCTTGTAAGGCGAGCTAGCGTTTGTTTAACAGTCAGAAATGGAGTTGAATCACATGCAGTTTGTGGTCCTATGAGCAAGAGTTGTTTTCTTGTAAGAAGAGTCACTATCGTGCTCCCATTGTCATACACAGGGCAAATAGCACTGGCGTCTGTTACCATCAAGTACAGTGTATTGAACTGAAGAGGATCTACTGTTCTTTCAGTTTCCTAAGCAGAATTGAAATAGATATGGCCTGTGTGTGTAGTCAGCACAGTTCATTGTTCTGAGCAAGCTCACTGTACTGGCCCTATAAAAAGCACAGTAGGGTAGAAGAGTGCTCTTTTCTCAAAAGCAGAGTGTGTTTCTTGTAAGGCGAGGTACCGATTGTTTCCCATTTCTAAATGGAGTTGAATCACATGCAGTTTTTGGTCCTACGAGCAAGAGTTGTTTTCTGGTAAGGAAAGTCACTATTGTGCTCCCATTGCCATACACAGTGCAAATAGCACTCGCGTCTGTTCACAGTGAGTACAGTGTATTGGACTAAGGAGGACCTACTGTTCTTGTCAGTTTCCTAAGCAGAGTTGAACTAGATATGGCCCGTGTGTGTAGGAAGCACAGTTCTTTTGTTGTGAGCAAGCTCACTGTTTGGACCCCATAGGAAACACATTAGAGTAGAAGAGTGCTCTTTTGTCAAAATCAGAGAGTCTTTCTTGTAAGGCGAGCTAGTGTTTGTTTCCCAGTCCTAAATGGAGTTTAATCACATGAAGTTTCTGGTCCTATGAGCAAGAGTTGTTTTATGGGATGAATAGTCACTATTGCGCTGACATTGCCATACACAGGACAAATAGCCCTGGCGTCTGCTCCCAGCAAGTACAGTGTATTGGACTGAAGAGGATCTACTGTTCTTGTCAGGTTCCTAAGCAGAGTTGAACTAGATATGGTCCGTGTGTGTAGGAAGCACACTTTTTTTGTTCTGAGCAAGCTCACTGTTCTGGCCCTATAGGAAACACATTCGAGTAGAAGAGTGCTCATTTCTCAAAAGCAGAGGGTTTTTCTTGTAAGGCGAGCTAGCGTTTGTTTCCCAGTCCTGAATGGAGTTCAATCCCATGGAGTTTCTGGTCCTACGAGCAAGAGTTGTTTTCTGGTAAGGAAAGTCACTATTGTGCTCCCATTGCCATACACAGTGCAATAGCACTCGCGTCTGATCCCAGCAAGTACAGTGTATCAGACTGAAGAAAAGTTACTGTTCTTGTCAGTTTCCTAAGCAGAGTTGAACTAGATATGGCCCGTGTGTCTAGGAAGCACAGTTTTTATGTTCTTAGCAAGCTCACAGTTCTGGCCCTATAGGAAACACAGTAGAGTAGAAGAGTGCTCTTTTCTCAAAAGCAGAGTGTGTTTCTTGTAAGGCGAGCTAGTGTTTGTTTCCCAGTCAGAAATGGAGTTGAATGCCATGCAGTTTCTGGTCATACGAGCAAGAGTTGTTTTCTGGAAAGAAGAGTCACTATTGTGCTCCCATTGTCATGCACAGGGCAAATAGCAATGGTGTCTGTTCCCAGCATGTACAGTGTATTGGACTGAGGAGGATCTACTGTTCTTGCCAGGTTCCTAAGCAGAGTTCAACTAGATATGGTCCGTGTGTAGGAAGCACACTTTTTTTGTTCTGAGCAAGCTCACTGTTCTGGCCCTATAGGAAACACATTAGAGTAGAAGAGTGCTCTTTTCTCAAAAGCAGAGGGTTTTTCTTGTAAGGCGAGCTAGCGTTTGTTTCCCAGTCAGAAGTGGAGTTGAATCACATGCAGTTTGTGGTCCTGTGAGCAAGAGTTGTTTTTTTGTAAGAAGAGTCACTATTGTGTTCCCATTGTCATACACAGGGCAAATAGCACTGGCTTCTGTTCCCAGCAAGTACAGTGTATTGGACTGAAGAGGATCTACTGTTCTTGTCAGTTTCCTAAGCAGAATTGAAATAGATATGGCCTGTGTGTGTAGTCAGCACAGTTCATTGTTCTGAGCAAGCTCACTGTACTAGCCCTATAAAAAGCACAGTAGAGTAGAAGAGTGCTCTTTTCTCAAAAGCAGAGTGTGTTTCTTGTAAGGTGAGCTAGCGTTTGTTTCCCAGTCCTAAATTGAGTTGAATCACATGCAGTTTTTGGTCCTACGAGCAAGAGTTGTTTTCTGGTAAGGAAAGTCACATTTGTGCTCCCATTGCCATACACAGTGCAAATAGCACTCGCGTCTGTTCACAGCGAGTACAGTGTATTGGACTGACGAGGAGCTTTTTTCTTGTCAGTTTCCTAAGCAGAGTTGAACTAGATATGGCCCGTGTGTGTAGGAAGCACAGTTCTTTTGTTCTGAGCAAGCTCACTTTTCGGAACAATTAGGAAACACAGTAGAGTAGAAGAGTGCTCTTTTCTCAAAAGCAGAGTGTGTTTCTTTAAGGCGAGCTAGTGTTTGTTTCCCAGTCAGAAATGGAGTTGAATGCCATGCAGTTTCTGGTCCTACGAGCAAGAGTTGTTTTCTGGTAAGAAGAGTCACTATTGTGCTCCCATTGTCATGCACAGGGCAAATTGCAATGGTGTCTGTTCCCAGCATGTACAGTGTATTGGACTGAAGAGGATCTACTGTTCTCATCAGGTTCCTAAGCAGAGTTGAACTAGATATCGTCCGTGTGTGTAGGAAGCACAGTTTTTTTGTTCTGAGCAAGCTCACTGTTCTGGCCCTATAGGAAACACAGTAGAGTAGAAGAGTGCTCTTTTCTCAAAAGCAGAGTCTTTTTCTTGTAAGGCGAGCTAGCGTTTGTATCCCAGTCAGAAATGGAGTTGAATCACATGCAGTTTGTGGTCCTATGAGCAAGAGTTGTTTTCTTGTAAAAAGAGTCACTATTGTGCTCCCATTGTCATACACAGGGCAAATAGCACTGAGGTCTGTTCCCAGCAAGTACAGTGTATTGGACTGAAGAGGATCTACTGTTCTTGTCAGTTTCCTAAGCAGAGTTGAACTAGATATTGCCCGTGTTTGTAGGAAGCACAGTTCTTTTGTTCTGAGCAAGCTCACTGTTCTGGCCCTATAGGAAACACTGTAGAGTAGAAGAGTGCTCTTTTCTCAAAAGCAGAGTGTGTTTCTTGTAAGGCAAGCTAGTGTTTGTTTCCCAGTCAGAAATGGAGTTGAATCCCATGCAGTTTCTGGTCCTAGGAGCAAGAGTTTTTTCCTGGTAAGGAAAGTCACTATTGCGCTTCCATTGCCATACACTGTGCAAATAACACACGCGTCTGCTTCCAGCAAGTACCGTGTATTGGACTGAAGAGGATCTACTGTTCTTGTCAGGTTCCTAAGACCAATTGAACTAGATATGCCCGTGTGTGTAGGAAGCACAGTTCTTTTGTTCTGAGCAAGCTCACTTTTCGGAACACATAGGAAACACAGTAGAGTAGAAGAGTGCTCTTTTCTCAAAAGCAGAGTGTGTTTTTGTAAGGCGAGCTAGCGTTTGTTTCCTAGTCCTAAATGGAGTTGAATCACATGCAGTTTCTGGTCCTATGAACAAGAGTTGTTTTCTGGTAAGGAAAGTCACGATTGCGCTCCCATTGCCCTTTACAAGGCAAATAGCACTCGCGTCTTTTCCCAGCAAGTACAGTGTATTGGACTGAATAGGAGCTACTGTTCTTGTCAGTTTACTAAGCAGAATGGAACTAGATATGGTCCGTGCGTGTAGGAAGCACAGTTCTTTTGTTCTGAGCAAGCTCACTGTTTGGACCCCATAGGAAACACAGTAGAGTAGAAGAGTGCTCTTTTCTCAAAAGCAGAGTGTGTTTCATGTAAGGCGAGCTAGCTTTTGTTTCCCAGTCCTAAATGGAGTTGATCATATGGAGTTTCTGGTCCTACAATCAAGAGTTGTTTTCTGGTAAGGAAAGTCACTATTGCGCTCCCATTGCCATACACAGTGCAAATAGCACTCGCGTCTGTTCCCAGCAAGTACAGTGTATCGGACTGAAGAGGATCTACTGTTCTTGTCAGGTTCCTAAGCAGAATTGAACTAGATATGGCCGTGTGTGTAGGAAGCACAGTTCTTTTGTTCTGAGCAAGCTCACTGTTCGGACCCCATAGGAAACACAGTAGAGAAGAATAGTGCTCTTTTCTCAAAAGGAGAGTGTGTTTCTTGTAAGTCGAGCTAGCGTTTGTTTCCCAGTCCTCAGTGGAGTTGAGTCACATGCAGTTTTTTGTCCTACGAGCAAGAGTTGTTTTCTGGTAAGACGAGTCACTATTGTGCTCCATGCCATACACAGTGCAAATAGCACTCGCGTCTGTTCCCTGCAAGTACAGTGTATCAGACTGAGAGGAGCTACTGTTCTTGTTTGTTTCCTAAGCAGAGTTGAACTAGATATGGCTCGTGTGTGTAGAAAGCACAGTTCTTTTGTTCTGAGCAAGCTCAATGTTCGGACCCCATAGGAAACACAGTAGAGTAGAAGAGTGCTCTTTTCTCAAAAGCAGAGTGTGTTTCTTGTAAGGCGAGCTAGCATTTGTTTCCCAGTCCTAAATGGAGTTGAATCACATGCAGTTTCTGGTCCTATGAGCAAGAGTTGTTTTCTGGTAAGGGAAGTCACTATTGCGCTCCCATTGCCATACACAGTGCAAATAGCACTCGCGTCTGTTCCCAGCAAGTACAGTGTATCGAACTGAAGAGGAGCTACTGTTCTTGTCAGTTTCCTAAGCAGAGTTGAACTAGTTATGGCCCGTGTGTAGGAAGCACAGTTCTTTTGTTCTGAGCAAGCTCACTGTTCGGACCCCTTAGGAAACACAGTAGACTAGAAGAGTGCTCTTTTCTCAAAAGCAGAGTGTGTTTCATGTAAGGCGAGCTAGCATTTGTTTCCTAGTCCTAAATGGAGTTGAATCTCATGCAGTTTCTGGTCTTACGAGCAAGAGTTGTTTTCTGGTAAGGAAAGTCACTATTGCGCTCCCATTGACATACACAGTGCAAATAGCACTCGCGTCTGTTCCCAGCAAGTACAGTGTATCGGACTGAAGAGGAGCTACTGCTCTTGTTTGTTTCCTAAGCAGAGTTGAACTAGATATGGCCCGTGTGTGTAGAAAGCACAGTTCTTTTGTTCTGAGCAAGCTCACTGTTCGGGCCCCATAGGAAACACTAGAGTAGAAGAGTGCTCTTTTCTCAAAAGCAGAGTGTGTTTCTTGTAAGGCGAGCTAGCATTTGTTTCCCAGTCCTAAATGGAGTTGAATCACATGCAGTTTCTGATCCTACGAGCAAGAGTTGTTTTCTGGTAAGGAAAGTCACTATTGCGCTCCCATTGCCATACACAGTGCAAATAGCACTCGCGTCTGTTCCCAGCAAGTACAGTGTATTGGACTGAAGAGGAGCTACTGCTCTTGTCTGTTTCCTAACCAGAGTTGAACTAGATATGGCCCGTGTGTGTAGGAAACACAGTTCTTTTGTTCTGAGCAAGCTCACTTTTCGGACCCCATAGGAAATACAGTAGAATAGTAGAGTGCTCTTTTCTCAAAAGCAGAATGTGTTTCTTGTAATGCGAGCTAGCGTGTGTTTCCCAGTCCTAAATGGAGTTGAATCTCATGCAGTTTCTGGTCTTACGAGCAAGAGCTGTTTTCTGGTAAGGAAAGTCACTATTGCGCTCCCATTGACATACACAGTGCAAATAGCACTCGCGTCTGTTCCCAGCAAGTACAGTGTATTGGCCTGAAGAGGATCTACTGTTCTTGTCAGGTTCCTAAGCAGAATTGAACTAGATATGGCCGTGTGTGTAGGAAGCACAGTTCTTTTGTTCTGAGCAAGCTCACTGTTCGGACCCCATAGGAAACACAGTAGAGTAGAAGAGTGCTCTTTTCTCAAAAGCAGAGTGTGTTTCTTGTAAGTCGAGCTAGCGTTTGTTTCCCAGTCCTCAATGTAGTTGAGTCACATGCAGTTTTTTGTCCTACGAGCAAGAGTTGTTTTCTGGTAAGACGAGTCACTATTGTGCTCCATGCCATACACAGTGCAAATAGCACTCGCGTCTGTTCCCAGCAAGTACAGTGTATCGGACTGAAGAGGAGCTACTGTTCTTGTCAGTTTCCTAAGCAGAGTTGAACTAGATATGGTCCATGTGTGTAGGAAGCACAGTTCTTTTGTTCTGAGCAAGCTCACTGTTTGGACCCCATAGGAAACACAGTAGAGTAGAAGAGTGCTCTGTTGCTGTAGAATTTCTCTCCAGCTCCCACCACCAAGTCCCGCCAGTCTCAGAGCCCACTTATAAAATAAACACACAGACTCTTACATTATTTAAACTGCTTGGCCATTAGCTCAGGCCTGTTATTGTCTAGCTCTTACTCTTATATTTAGCCCATTTCTATTAATCTTTACTTTGCCACATGGCTCATGGCTTACTGGTACCTTACATCTTCCTTGTCCTGATGGCGGCTGGCAGTGTCTCTCTCTCAGCCTTCCACTTCCCCGCTTTATTCTCCTCCTTGCCCCGCCTACACTTCCTGCCTAGCCAACGGCCAATCAGTGTTTTATTGATTAATTAGCAACACATTTGCCATACATCCCACAGCACTTCCCCCTTTTTTTTTTCAAAAAGGAAGGTTTTAACCTTAACAAACTAAAATTACATATAATTTGGGAATTTGGGCGTAGCTTCTCTTACTACTTCCTGCTGGAAGGGGGCGCTGTATCTTGTGGGGAAACAAAAAAAAATTTAGAATTATGGAATAGTCTTGAAGGCTGTATCGTCTGAGCCAGATGCCTTTAAACCATTATGGATGTTGGATCATCTGGGCCATGGTGTCATAGGAGACCTTCAGGGGGTCTTGGCTGGTCAAACCTGATGTATCTTAATCTTGAACAAATCCATAGCCTCTGGCTTTCTGTGGAAACAAAGGGGACTCTTTTCCAAAGCAACATATCCTTACATCCAAATTTTGAAGTCAAGGTATCTTTAAAATATACATTTTGGCATAACTCTACAGCTTTTACAATCAAATGTTTTTCTGCAGTTAAAAGTCCCAACGACAACACAATCCAGATTCTCTGTGTAATATCCATTTTTACGTGGCTTATTTTTTATACTACCTTTACTGTCTCTTTAATGACTTTATTTTTTAAAACTATGTATTTGTTTCTATAACTCCATGTATCACCTTTTTTGTCTCTTTCAAGCCTACATATCTTTTACACACATTGTAAACTATTACATCTGTATCTGTCTTATTGTGAATCTATTGCTTTAAACTGCAGCAGCTGTGGCTGCTGGCTCCGCCCACCTCAGATTCCCAACATGGCTACGTTTTCCGTCAGCTCTGGGAGCCATCAACTCTCAGAAATAGTGGGTCTCTGCTTCTATCAAAGCAGCGTGTAGCCCAGAAATCTCTTTTGTTTTGTTTGGTTTTGTTTTGTACTAGCAAAGGCTAATACCACAACACAGCTTAATGTGCCACTTGCAGAGGCCTCATTCCCGCCATACTGCAGGTCAAGCATGCACGCCAGGAACCCGCCATAGTAGCTCAAACACGCAGGCTGCCACTAGCTTGAAAGAGACAACTAGGAGCTGTTTTTAGCTCCGTTTTAGAATCTTTTTTCTCAGTTTTTAGGTGGAAACTCTTGCCAACACATTGGACGCCATTTGTTGCTGGAGAATTTCTCTCCAGCTCCCACCACCAAGTCCCGCCAGTCTCAGAGCCCACTTATAAAACAAACACAAAGACTCTTACATTATTTAAACTGCTTGGCCATTAGCTAAGGCCTGTTATTGTCTAGCTCTTACTCTTATATTTAGCAGATTCCTATTAATTTTTACTTTGCCACATGGCTCATGGCTTACTGGTACCTTACATCTTCCTTGTCCTGATGGCGGCTGGCAGTGTCTCTCTCTCAGCCTTCCACTTCCCTGCTTTATTCTCCTCCTTGCCCCGCCTACACTTCCTGCCTAGCCAACGGCCAATCAGTGTTTTATTGATTAATTAGCAACACATTTGCCATACATCCCACAGCAGTGCTCTTTTCTCAAAAGCAGAGTGTATTTCTTGTAAGGCGAGCTAGCGTTTGTTTCCTAGTCCTAAATGGAGTTGAATCACATGCAGTTTCTGGTCCTACGAGCAAGAGTTGTTTTCTGGTAAGGAAAGTCACTATTGCGCTCCCATTGCCATACACATTACAAATAGCACTCGCGTCTGTTCCCAGGAAGTACAGTGTATTGGACTGAATAGGAGCTACTGTACTGTCAGTTCCCTAAGCAGAGTTGAACTAGATATGGTCCGTGTGTAGGAAGCACAGTTCTTTTGTTCTGAGCAAGCTCACTGTTTGGACCCCATAGGAAACACAGTAGAGTAGGAGAGTGCTCTTTTCTCAAGCAAAGTGTGTTTCATGTAAGGCGAGCTAGCATTTGTTTCCCAGTCCTAAATGGAGTTGAATCACATGCAGTTTCTGATCCTACGAGCAAGAGTTGTTTTCTGGTAAGGAAAGTCACTATTGCGCTCCCATTGCCATACATAGTGCAAATAGCACTCGGTCCATTCCCAGCAAGTACAGTGTATCGGACTGAAGAGGAGCTACTGTTCTTGTCAGTTTCCTAAGCAGAGTTGAACTAGATATGGCCCGTGTGAAGGAAGCACAGTTCTTTTGTTCTGATCAAGCTCACTGTTCTGGCCCTATAGGAAACACAGAAGAGTAGAAGAGTGCTCTTTTCTCAAAAGCAGAGTGTTTTTCTTGTAAGGCGAGCTAGCGTTTGTTTCCCAGTCTTAAATGGAGTTGACACACATGCAGTTTCTGGTCCTAGGAGCAAGAGTTGTTTTCTGGTAAAAAGAGTCACTATTGCACTCCCATTGCCATACACAGTGCAAATAGCGCTTGCATCTGTTCCCAGCAAGTACAGTGTATTGGACTGAAGAGGATCTACTGTTCATGTCAGTTTCCTAAGCAGAGTTGAAATAGATATGGCCCGTGTGTGTAGAAAGCACAGTTCTTTTGTTCTGAGCAAGCTCACTTTTCGGACCCCATAGGAAACACAGTAGAGTAGAAGAGTGCTCTATTCTCAAAAGCAGTGTGTGTTTCATGTAAGGCGAGCTAGCATTTGTTTCCCAGTCCTAAATGGAGTTGAATCACATGCAGTTTCTGGTCCTACGAGCAAGAGTTGTTTTCTGGTAAGGAAAGTCACTATTGCGCTCTCATTGACATACACAGTGCAAATAGCACTCGCGTGTGTTCCCAGCTATTACAGTGTATCGGACTGAAGAGGAGCTACTGTTCTTGTTATTTTCCTAAGCAGAGTTGAACTAGATATGGCCCGTGTGTGTAGGAAGCACAGTTCTTTTGTTCTCAGCAAGCTCACTGTTCTGGCCCTATAGGAAACACTTTAGAGTAGAAGAGTGCTCTTTTCTCAAAAGCAGAGTGTGTTTCTTGTAAGGCGAGCTAGCGTTTGTTTCCCAGTCCTAAATGGAGTTGAATCCCATGCAGTTTCTGGTCCTACGAGCAAGAGATCTTTTCTCGTAAGAAGAGTCACTATTGTGCTGCCATTGCCATACACAGGACAAACAGCACTGTTGTCTGTTCCCAGCAAGTACAGTGTATTGGACTGAAGAGGATCTACTGTTCATGTCAGGTTCCTAAGCAGAATTGAACTAGATATGGCCGTGTGTGGAGGAAGCACAGTTTTTTTGTTCTGAGCAAGCTCACTGTTCCGACCACATAGGAAACACAGTAGAGTAGAAGAGTGCTCTTTTCTCAAAAGCAGAGTGGGTTTCTTGTAAGGCGAGCTAGCGTTTGTTTCCCAGTACTAAATGGAGTTAAATCACATGCAGTTGCTGGTCCTACGAGCAAGAGTTGTTTTCTGGTAAGGAAGTCACTATTGTGCTCCCATTGCCATACACAGTGCAAATAGCACTCGCGTCTGTTCCCAGCAAGTACAGTGTATTGGACTGAAGAGCAGCTTCTGTTCTTGTCAGTTTCGAAAGCAGAGTTGAACTAGATATGGTCGATGTGTGTAGGAAGCACAGTTCTTTTGTTCTGAGCAAGCTCACTGTTTGGACCCCATAGGAAACACAGTAGAGTAGAAGAGTGCTCTTCTCTCAAAAGCAGAGTGTGTTTCTTGTAAGGCGAGCTAGCGTTTGTTTCCCAGTCCTAAATGGAGTTGAATCCCATGCAGTTTGTGTTCCTACGAGCAAGAGTTCTTTTCTCGTAAGAAGAGTCACTATTGCGCTGCCATTGCCATACACAGGACAAATAGCACTGGCGTCTGATCGCAGCAAGTACAGTGTATTGGACTGAAGAGGATCTACTGTTCTTGTCAGGTTCCTAAGCAGAATTGAACTAGATACGGCCATGTGTGTAGGAAGCACAGTTCTTTGTTCTGAGCAAGCTCACTGTTCTTTCCCTATAGGAAACACAGTAGAGTAGAAGAGTGCTCTTTTCTTAAAAGCAGAGTGTGTTTCTTGTAAGGCGAGCTAGCGTTTGTTTCCCAGTCCTAAATGGAGTTGAATCACATGCAGTTTCTGGTCCTACGAGCAAGAGTTGTTTTCTGGTAAGGAAAGTCACTATTGTGTTCCCACTGCCATACACAGTGCAAAAAGCACTAGCGTCTGTTGCCAGCAAGTACAGTGTATCGGACTGAAGAGGAGCTACTGTTCTTGTCAGTTTCCTAAGCAGAGTTGAACGAGATATGGCCCGTGTGTGTAGGAAGCACAGTTCTTTTGTTCTGAGCAAGCTCACTGTTTGGACCCCATAGGAAACACAGTAGAGTAGAAGAGTGCTCTGTTGCTGTAGAATTTCTCTCCAGCTCCCACCACCAAGTCCCGCCAGTCTCAGAGCCCACTTATAAAATAAACACACAGACTCTTACATTATTTAAACTGCTTGGCTATTAGCTCAGGCCTGTTATTGTCTAGCTCTTACTCTTATATTTAGCCCATTTCTATTAATCTTTACTTTGCCACATGGCTCATGGCTTACTGGTACCTTATATCTTCCTTGTCCTGATGGCGGCTGGCAGTGTCTCTTTCTCAGCCTTCCACTTCCCCGCTTTATTCTCCTCCTTGCCCCGCCTACACTTCCTGCCTAGCCAACGGCCAATCAGTGTTTTATTGATTAATTATCAACACATTTGCCATACATCCCACAGCACTTCCCCCCTTTTTTTTTTCAAAAAGGAAGGTTTTAACCTTAACAAACTAAAATTACATATAATTTGGGAATTTGGGCGTAGCTTCTCTTACTACTTCCTGCTGGAAGGGGGCGCTGTATCTTGTGGGGAAACAAAAAAAAATTTAGAATTATGGAATAGTCCATGAGACTGTATCGTCTGAGCCAGATGCCTTTAAACCATTATGGATGTTGGATCATCTGGGCCATGGTGTCATAGGAGACCTTCAGGGGGTCTTGGCTGGTCAAACCTGATGTATCTTAATCTTGAACAAATCCATAGCCTCTGGCTTTCTGTGGAAACAAAAGAGACTCTTTTCCAAAGCAACATATCCTTACATCCAAATTTTGAAGTCAAGGTATCTTTAAAATATACATTTTGGCATAACTCTACAGCTTTTACAATCAAATGTTTTTCTGCAGTTAAAAGTCCCAACGACAACACAATCCAGATTCTCTGTGTAATATCCATTTTTACGTGGCTTATTTTTTATACTACCTTTACTGTCTCTTTAATGACTTTATTTTTTAAAACTATGTATTTGTTTCTATAACTCCATATATCACCTTTTTTGTCCCTTTCATGCCTACATATCTTTTACACACATTGTAAACTATTACATCTGAATCTGTCTTATTGTGAATCTATTGCTTTAAACTGCAGCAGCTGTGGCTGCTGGCTCCGCCCACCTCAGATTCCCAACATGGCTACGTTTTCCGTCAGCTCTGGGAGCCATCAACTCTCAGAAGTAGTGGGTCTCTGCTTCTATCAAAGCAGCGTGTAGCCCAGAAATCTCTTTTTTTTGTTTTGTTTTGTTTTGTACTAGCAAAGGCTAAATCCACCACACAGCTTAATGTGCCACTTGCAGAGGCCTCATTCCCGCCATACTGCAGGTCAAGCATGCATGCCAGGAACCCGCCATAGTAGCTCAAACACGCAGGCTGCCACTAGCTTGAAAGAGACAACTAGGAGCTGTTTTTAGCTCCGTTTTAGAATCTTTTTTCTCAGTTTTTAGGTGGAAACTCTTGCCAACACATTGGACGCCATTTGTTGCTGGAGAATTTCTCTCCAGCTCCCACCACCAAGTCCCGCCAGTCTCAGAGCCCACTTATAAAACAAACACAAAGACTCTTACATTATTTAAACTGCTTGGCCATTAGCTAAGGCCTGTTATTGTCTAGCTCTTACTCTTATATTTAGCAGATTTCTATTAATTTTTACTTTGCCACATGGCTCATGGCTTACTGGTACCTTACATCTTCCTTGTCCTGATGGCGGCTGGCAGTGTCTCTCTCTCAGCCTTCCATTTCCCTGCTTTATTCTTCTCCTTGCCTCGCCTACTCTTCCTGCCTAGCCAACGGCCAATCAGTGTTTTATTGATTAATTAGCAACACATTTGCCATACATCCCACAGCAGTGCTCTTTTCTCAAAAGCAGAGTGTATTTCTTGTAAGGCGAGCTAGCGTTTGTTTCCTAGTCCTAAATGGAGTTGAATCACATGCAGTTTCTGGTCCTACAAGCAAGAGTTGTTTTCTGGTAAGGAAAGTCACTATTGTGTTCCCATTGCCACACAGATTACAAATAGCACTCGCGTGTGTTCCCAGGAAGTACAGTGTATTGGACTGAATAGGAGCTACTGTACTGTCAGTTCCCTAAGCAGAGTTGAACTAGATATGGTTCGTGTGTAGGAAGCACAGTTCTTTTGTTCTGAGCAAGCTCACTGTTTGGACCCCATAGGAAACACAGTAGAGTAGAAGAGTGCTCTTTTCTCAAAAGCAAAGTGTGTTTCATGTAAGGCGAGCTAGCATTTGTTTCCCAGTCCTAAATGGAGTTGAATCACATGCAGTTTCTGATCCTACGAGCAAAAGTTGTTTTCTGGTAAGGAAAGTCACTATTGCGCTCCCATTGATATACATAGTGCAAATAGCACTCGGTCCATTCCCAGCAAGTACAGTGTATCGGACTGAAGAGGAGCTACTGTTCTTGTCAGTTTCCTAAGCAGAGTTGAACTAGATATGGCCCGTGTGAAGGAAGCACAGTTCTTTTGTTCTGATCAAGCTCACTGTTCTGGCCCTATAGGAAACACAGAAGAGTAGAAGAGTGCTCTTTTCTCAAAAGCAGAGTGTGTTTCTTGTAAGGCGAGCTAGAGTTTGTTTCCAAGTCTTAAATGGAGTTGAGACACATGCAGTTTCTGGTCCTAGGAGCAAGAGTTGTTTTCTGGTAAAAAGAGTCACTATTGCACTCCCATTGCCATACACAGTGCAAATAGCACTTGCATCTGTTCCCAGCAAGTACAGTGTATTGGACTGAAGAGGATCTACTGTTCATGTCAGTTTCCTAAGCAGAGTTGAAATAGATATGGCCCGTGTGTGTAGGAAGCACAGTTCTTTTGTTCTGAGCAAGCTCACTTTTCGGACCCCATAGGAAACACAGTAGAGTAGAAGAGTGCTCTATTCTCAAAAGCAGTGTGTGTTTCATGTAAGGCGAGCTAGCATTTGTTTCCCAGTCCTAAATGGAGTTGAATCACATGCAGTTTCTGGTCCTACGAGCAAGAGTTGTTTTCTGGTAAGGAAAGTCACTATTGCGCTCTCATTGACATACACAGTGCAAATAGCACTCGCGTGTGTTCCCAGCTATTACAGTGTATCGGACTGAAGAGGAGCTACTGTTCTTGTTATTTTCCTAAGCAGAGTTGAACTAGATATGGCCCGTGTGTGTAGGAAGCACAGTTCTTTTGTTCTCAGCAAGCTCACTGTTCTGGCCCTATAGGAAACACTTTAGAGTAGAAGAGTGCTCTTTTCTCAAAAGCAGAGTGTGTTTCTTGTAAAGCGAGCTAGCGTTGTTTCCCAGTCCTAAATGGAGTTGAATCCCATGCAGTTTCTGGTCCTACGAGCAAGAGATCTTTTCTCGTAAGAAGAGTCACTATTGTGCTGCCATTGCCATACACAGGACAAATAGCACTGTTGTCTGTTCCCAGCAAGTACAGTGTATTGGACTGAAGAGGATCTACTGTTCATGTCAGGTTCCTAAGCAGAATTGAACTAGATATGGCCGTGTGTGGAGGAAGCACAGTTTTTTTGTTCTGAGCAAGCTCACTGTTCCAACCACATAGGAAACACAGTAGAGTAGAAGAGTGCTCTTTTCTCAAAAGCAGAGTGGGTTTCTTGTAAGGCGAGCTAGCGTTTGTTTCCCAGTCCTAAATGGAGTTAAATCACATGCAGTTGCTGGTCCTACGAGCAAGAGTTGTTTTCTGGTAAGGAAGTCACTATTGTGCTCCCATTGCCATACACAGTGCAAATAGCACTCGCGTCTGTTCCCAGCAAGTACAGTGTATTGGACTGAAGAGCAGCTTCTGTTCTTGTCAGTTTCGAAAGCAGAGTTGAACTAGATATGGTCGATGTGTGTAGGAAGCACAGTTCTTTTGTTCTGAGCAAGCTCACTGTTTGGACCCCATAGGAAACACAGTAGAGTAGAAGAGTGCTCTTTTCTCAAAAGCAGAGTGTGTTTCTTGTAAGGCGAGCTAGCGTTTGTTTCCCAGTCCTAAATGGAGTTGAATCCCATGCAGTTTGTGTTCCTACGAGCAAGAGTTCTTTTCTCGTAAGAAGAGTCACTATTGCGCTGCCATTGCCATACACAGGACAAATAGCACTGGCGTCTGATCGCAGCAAGTACAGTGTATTGGACTGAAGAGGATCTACTGTTCTTGTCAGGTTCCTAAGCAGAATTGAACTAGATACGGCCATGTGTGTAGGAAGCACAGTTCTTTTGTTCTGAGCAAGCTCACTGTTCTGGCCCTACAGGAAACACAGTAGAGTAGAAGAGTGCTCTTTTCTCAAAAGCAGAGTGTATTTCTTGTAAGGCGAGCTAGCGTTTGTTTCCCAGTCCTAAATGGAGTTGAGTCACATGCAGTTTCTGGTCCTAGGAAGAAGAGTTGTTTTCTGGTAAGAAGAGTCACTATTGTGCTCCCATTGTCATACACAGGGCAAATAGTACTGGCTTCTGTTCCCAGCATGTACAGTGTATTGGACTGAAGAGGATCTACTGTTCTTGTCAGTTTCCTAAGCAGAATTGAATAGATATGGCCCCTGTGTGCAGGAAGGACAGTTCTTTTGTTCTGAGGAAGCTCACTCATCTGGCCCTCTAGGAAACACAGTATAGTAGAAGAATGCTCTTTTGTCAAAAGCACAGAGTTTTTCTTGTAAGGCGAGCTAGCATTTCTTTCCCAGTCCTAAATGGAGTTGAGACACATGCAGTTTTTGGTCCTACGAGCAAGAGTTGTTTTCTGGTAAGAAGAGTCACTTTTGCACTTTCATTGCCATACACAGGACAAATAGCACTGTTGTCTGTTCCCAGCAGTACATTGTATTGGACTGAAGAGGATCTACTGTTCTTGTCAGGTTCCTAAGCAGAATTGAACTAGGTGTGGCGGTGTGTGTAGGAAGCTCGATTTTTTGTTCTCAGCAAGCTCACTGTTCGGACATCATAGGAAACACAGTAGTGTAGAAGAGTACTCTTTTCTCAAAAGCAGAGTGTGTTTCTTGTAAGGCGAGCTGGCGTTTGTTCCCTAGTCCTAAATGGAGTTCAATCACAGGCAGATTCCGGTCCTATGAGCAAGAGTTTTTTTCTGGTAAGAAGAGTCAATATTGCGCTGCCATTGCCATACACAGGACAAATAGTACTGGAGTCTCTTCCCAGCAAGTACAGTGTATTGGACTGAAGAGGATCTACTGTTCTTGTCAGGTTCCTAAGCAGAATTGAACTAGATATGGCCGTGTGTGTAGAAAGCACAGTTCTTTTGTTCTGAGCAAGTTCACTGTTCGGACCTCTTAGGAAACACAATAGTGTAGAAGAGTGCTTTTTTCTCTAACTCAGAGGGTGTTTCTTGTAAGGCAAGTTAGTGTTTGTTTCACAGTCCTAAATGGAGTTGAATCACATGCACTTTCTGGTCCTACGAGCAAGAGTTGTGTTCTGGTAAGAAGAGTAACTATTGTGCTCCCATTGTCATGCACAGGGCAAATAGCACACGCGTCTGTTCCCAGCATGTACAGTGTATTGGACTGAAGAGGATGTACTGTTCTTGTCAGGTTCCTAAGCAGAGTTGAACTAGATATGGCCGTGTGTGTAGGAAGCACAGTTCTTTTGTTCTGAGCAAGCTCACTGTTCTGGCCCTTTAGGAAACACAGTAGAGTAGAAGAGTGCTCTTTTCTCAAAAGCAGAGTGTATTTCTTGTAAGGCGAGCTAGCGTTCGTTTCCCAGTTCTATATGGAGTTGAATCACATGCAGTTTCTGATCCTACGAGCAAGAGTTGTTTTTTGGTAAGGAAAGTCACTATTGCGCTCCCAATGCCATAAACAGTGCAAATAGCACTCGCGTCTGTTGCCAGCAAGTACAGTGTATCGGACTGAAGAGAAGCTACTGTTCTTGTCAGTTTCCTAAGCAGAGTTGAACTAGAGATGGTCGGTGTGTGTAGGAAGCACAGTTCTTTTGTTCTGAGCAAGCTCACTGTTTGGACCCCATAGGAAACACAGTAGAGTAGAAGAGTGCTCTGTTGCTGTAGAATTTCTCTCCAGCTCCCACCACCAAGTCCCGCCAGTCTCAGAGCCCACTTATAAAATAAACACACAGACTCTTACATTATTTAAACTGCTTGGCTATTAGCTCAGGCCTGTTATTGTCTAGCTCTTACTCTTATATTTAGCCCATTTCTATTAATCTTTACTTTGCCACATGGCTCATGGCTTACTGGTACCTTATATCTTCCTTGTCCTGATGGCGGCTGGCAGTGTCTCTTTCTCAGCCTTCCACTTCCCCGCTTTATTCTCCTCCTTGCCCCGCCTACACTTCCTGCCTAGCCAACGGCCAATCAGTGTTTTATTGATTAATTATCAACACATTTGCCATACATCCCACAGCACTTCCCCCTTTTTTTTTTCAAAAAGGAAGGTTTTAACCTTAACAAACTAAAATTACATATAATTTGGGAATTTGGGCGTAGCTTCTCTTACTACTTCCTGCTGGAAGGGGGCGCTGTATCTTGTGGGGAAACAAAAAAAAATTTAGAATTATGGAATAGTCCATGAGACTGTATCGTCTGAGCCAGATGCCTTTAAACCATTATGGATGTTGGATCATCTGGGCCATGGTGTCATAGGAGACCTTCAGGGGGTCTTGGCTGGTCAAACCTGATGTATCTTAATCTTGAACAAATCCATAGCCTCTGGCTTTCTGTGGAAACAAAAGAGACTCTTTTCCAAAGCAACATATCCTTACATCCAAATTTTGAAATCAAGGTATCTTTAAAATATACATTTTGGCATAACTCTACAGCTTATACAATCAAATGTTTTTCTGCAGTTAAAAGTCCCAACGACAACACAATCCAGATTCTCTGTGTAATATCCATTTTTACGTGGCTTATTTTTTATACTACCTTTACTGTCTCTTTAATGACTTTATTTTTTAAAACTATGTATTTGTTTCTATAACTCCATATATCACCTTTTTTGTCCCTTTCATGCCTACATATCTTTTACACACATTGTAAACTATTACATCTGAATCTGTCTTATTGTGAATCTATTGCTTTAAACTGCAGCAGCTGTGGCTGCTGGCTCCGCCCACCTCAGATTCCCAACATGGCTACGTTTTCCGTCAGCTCTGGGAGCCATCAACTCTCAGAAGTAGTGGGTCTCTGCTTCTATCAAAGCAGCGTGTAGCCCAGAAATCTCTTTTTTTTTGTTTTGTTTTGTTTTGTACTAGCAAAGGCTAAATCCACCACACAGCTTAATGTGCCACTTGCAGAGGCCTCATTCCCGCCATACTGCAGGTCAAGCATGCATGCCAGGAACCCGCCATAGTAGCTCAAACACGCAGGCTGCCACTAGCTTGAAAGAGACAACTAGGAGCTGTTTTTAGCTCCGTTTTAGAATCTTTTTTCTCAGTTTTTAGGTGGAAACTCTTGCCAACACATTGGACGCCATTTGTTGCTGGAGAATTTCTCTCCAGCTCCCACCACCAAGTCCCGCCAGTCTCAGAGCCCACTTATAAAACAAACACAAAGACTCTTACATTATTTAAACTGCTTGGCCATTAGCTAAGGCCTGTTATTGTCTAGCTCTTACTCTTATATTTAGCAGATTTCTATTAATTTTTACTTTGCCACATGGCTCATGGCTTACTGGTACCTTACATCTTCCTTGTCCTGATGGCGGCTGGCAGTGTCTCTCTCTCAGCCTTCCATTTCCCTGCTTTATTCTCCTCCTTGCCTCGCCTACACTTCCTGCCTAGCCAACGGCCAATCAGTGTTTTATTGATTAATTAGCAACACATTTGCCATACATCCCACAGCAGTGCTCTTTTCTCAAAAGCAGAGTGTATTTCTTGTAAGGCGAGCTAGCGTTTGTTTCCTAGTCCTAAATGGAGTTGAATCACATGCAGTTTCTGGTCCTACAAGCAAGAGTTGTTTTCTGGTAAGGAAAGTCACTATTGTGTTCCCATTGCCACACAGATTACAAATAGCACTCGCGTGTGTTCCCAGGAAGTACAGTGTATTGGACTGAATAGGAGCTACTGTACTGTCAGTTCCCTAAGCAGAGTTGAACTAGATATGGTTCGTGTGTAGGAAGCACAGTTCTTTTGTTCTGAGCAAGCTCACTGTTTGGACCCCATAGGAAACACAGTAGAGTAGAAGAGTGCTCTTTTCTCAAAAGCAAAGTGTGTTTCATGTAAGGCGAGCTAGCATTTGTTTCCCAGTCCTAAATGGAGTTGAATCACATGCAGTTTCTGATCCTACGAGCAAAAGTTGTTTTCTGGTAAGGAAAGTCACTATTGCGCTCCCATTGATATACATAGTGCAAATAGCACTCGGTCCATTCCCAGCAAGTACAGTGTATCGGACTGAAGAGGAGCTACTGTTCTTGTCAGTTTCCTAAGCAGAGTTGAACTAGATATGGCCCGTGTGAAGGAAGCACAGTTCTTTTGTTCTGATCAAGCTCACTGTTCTGGCCCTATAGGAAACACAGAAGAGTAGAAGAGTGCTCTTTTCTCAAAAGCAGAGTGTTTTTCTTGTAAGGCGAGCTAGCGTTTGTTTCCCAGTCTTAAATGGAGTTGAGACACATGCAGTTTCTGGTCCTAGGAGCAAGAGTTGTTTTCTGGTAAAAAGAGTCACTATTGCACTCCCATTGCCATACACAGTGCAAATAGCACTTGCATCTGTTCCCAGCAAGTACAGTGTATTGGACTGAAGAGGATCTACTGTTCATGTCAGTTTCCTAAGCAGAGTTGAAATAGATATGGCCCGTGTGTGTAGGAAGCACAGTTCTTTTGTTCTGAGCAAGCTCACTTTTCGGACCCCATAGGAAACACAGTAGAGTAGAAGAGTGCTCTATTCTCAAAAGCAGTGTGTGTTTCATGTAAGGCGAGCTAGCATTTGTTTCCCAGTCCTAAATGGAGTTGAATCACATGCAGTTTCTGGTCCTACGAGCAAGAGTTGTTTTCTGGTAAGGAAAGTCACTATTGCGCTCTCATTGACATACACAGTGCAAATAGCACTCGCGTGTGTTCCCAGCTATTACAGTGTATCGGACTGAAGAGGAGCTACTGTTCTTGTTATTTTCCTAAGCAGAGTTGAACTAGATATGGCCCGTGTGTGTAGGAAGCACAGTTCTTTTGTTCTCAGCAAGCTCACTGTTCTGGCCCTATAGGAAACACTTTAGAGTAGAAGAGTGCTCTTTTCTCAAAAGCGGAGTGTGTTTCTTGTAAAGCGAGCTAGCGTTGTTTCCCAGTCCTAAATGGAGTTGAATCCCATGCAGTTTCTGGTCCTACGAGCAAGAGATCTTTTCTCGTAAGAAGAGTCACTATTGTGCTGCCATTGCCATACACAGGACAAATAGCACTGTTGTCTGTTCCCAGCAAGTACAGTGTATTGGACTGAAGAGGATCTACTGTTCATGTCAGGTTCCTAAGCAGAATTGAACTAGATATGGCCGTGTGTGGAGGAAGCACAGTTTTTTTGTTCTGAGCAAGCTCACTGTTCCAACCACATAGGAAACACAGTAGAGTAGAAGAGTGCTCTTTTCTCAAAAGCAGAGTGGGTTTCTTGTAAGGCAAGCTAGCGTTTGTTTCCCAGTCCTAAATGGAGTTAAATCACATGCAGTTGCTGGTCCTACGAGCAAGAGTTGTTTTCTGGTAAGGAAGTCACTATTGTGCTCCCATTGCCATACACAGTGCAAATAGCACTCGCGTCTGTTCCCAGCAAGTACAGTGTATTGGACTGAAGAGCAGCTTCTGTTCTTGTCAGTTTCGAAAGCAGAGTTGAACTAGATATGGTCGATGTGTGTAGGAAGCACAGTTCTTTTGTTCTGAGCAAGCTCACTGTTTGGACCCCATAGGAAACACAGTAGAGTAGAAGAGTGCTCTTTTCTCAAAAGCAGAGTGTGTTTCATGTAAGGCGAGGTAGCATTTGTTTCCCAGTCCTAAATGGAGTTGAATCCCATGCAGATTCCGGTCCTATGAGCAAGAGTTTTTTTCTGGTAAGAAGAGTCAATATTGCGCTGCCATTGCCATACACAGGACAAATAGTACTGGAGTCTCTTCCCAGCAAGTACAGTGTATTGGACTGAAGAGGATCTACTGTTCTTGTCAGGTTCCTAAGCAGAATTGAACTAGATATGGCCGTGTGTGTAGAAAGCACAGTTCTTTTGTTCTGAGCAAGTTCACTGTTCGGACCTCTTAGGAAACACAATAGTGTAGAAGAGTGCTTTTTTCTCTAACTCAGAGGGTGTTTCTTGTAAGGCAAGTTAGTGTTTGTTTCACAGTCCTAAATGGAGTTGAATCACATGCACTTTCTGGTACTACGAGCAAGAGTTGTGTTCTGGTAAGAAGAGTAACTATTGTGCTCCCATTGTCATGCACAGGGCAAATAGCACACGCGTCTGTTCCCAGCATGTACAGTGTATTGGACTGAAGAGGATGTACTGTTCTTGTCAGGTTC
>NW_026737319.1:0-44087 GCF_949786415.1 Peromyscus eremicus | reverse complement strand
GGGAAACAAACTCTAGCTCGCCTTACAAGAAAAACACTCTGCTTTTGAGAAAAGAGCACTCTTCTACTCTACTGTGTTTCCTATAGGGCCAAAACAGTGAGCTTCCTCAGAACAAAAGAACTGTGCTTCCTGCACACAGGGGCCATATCTAGTTCAATTCTGCTTAGGAAACTGACAAGAACAGTAGATCATCTTCAGTACAATACACTGTACATGCTGGGAACAGACGCCAGTACTATTTGCCCTGTGTATGACAATGGGAGCACAATAGTGACTCTTCTTACCAGAAAACAACTCTTGCTCTTAGGACCAGAATCTGCATGTGATTCAACTCCATTTAGGACTGGGAAACAAACGCTAGCTCGCCTTACAAGAAACACACTCTGCTTTTGAGAAAAGAGCACTCTTCTATTCTACTCTGTTTCCTATGGAGTCCGAACAGTGAGCTTGCTCAGATCAAAAGAACTGTGCTTCCTACACACACTGACCATATCAAGTTCAACTCTGCTTAGGAAACTGACAAGAACAGGAGCTCCTCTTCAGTCCGATACACTGTATTTGCTGGGAACAGACAACAGTGCTATTTGTCCTGTGTATGGCAATGGGAGCGTAATAGTGACTCTTCTTACCATAAAACAACTCTTGCTCGTAGGACCAGAAACTGCATGTGATTCAACTCCATTTAGGACTGGGAAACAAATGCTAGCTCGCCTTACAAGAAAAACACTCTGCTTTAGAGAAAAGAGCACTCTTCTACACTACTGTGTTTCCTATGGGGCCAGAACAGTGAGCTTGCTCAGAACAAAACAACTGTGTTTTCTACATAGGGGCCATATCTAGTTCAACTCTGCTTAGGAAACTGACAAGAACAGTAGCTCCTCTTCAGTCCAATACACTGTACTTGCGTGGAACAGACGCGAGTGCTATTTGCATTGTGTATGGATAATGGAGCACAATAGTGACTAGTCCTACCAGAAAAAAACTCTTGCTCGTAGGACAAAAAACTGCATGCCACTCAACTCCATTTCGGACTGGGAAACAAACGCTAGCTTGCCTTCCAAGAAACACACTCTGCTTTTGAGAAAAGAGCACTCTTCTACTCTACTGTGTTTCCTAAGGGGTCCAAACAGTGAGCTTGCTCAGAACAAAAGAACTGTGCTTCCTACACAGGGGGACATATCTCATTCAACTCTGCTTAGGAAACTGACAAGAACAGTAGCTCCTCTTCAGTCCGATACACTGTACTTGCTGGGAACAGACGCGAGTGCTATTTGCATTGTGTATGGCAATGGGAGCGCAATAGTGACTTTCCTTACCAGAAAACAACTCTTGTTCGTAGGACCAGAAACTGCATGTGATTCAACTCCATATACGACTGGGAATAAAACGTTAGCTCGCATTACAAGAAACACAATCTGCTTTAGAGAAAAGAGCACTCTTCTACTCTACTGTTTTTCCTATACTGCCAATACAGTGAGCTTGCTCAGAACAAAAGAAATGTGCTTCCTACACACACGGCCATATCTAGTTCAACTCTGCTTAGGAACCTGACAAGAACAGTAGATCCTCTTCAGTCCAATACACTGTACATGCTGGGAACAGACGCGAGTGCTATTTGCCCTGTGTATGACAATGGGAGCACAATAGTGACTCTTCTTACCAGAAAACAACTCTTGCTCGTAGGACCAGAAACTGCATGTGATTCAACTCCATTTAGGACTGGGAAACAAACACTAGCTCGACCTACAAGAAACACACTCTGATTTAGAGAAAAAAGCACTCTTCTACTCTACTGTGTTTCCTAAGTGGTCCGAACAGTGAACTTGCTCAGAACAAAAGAACTGGGCTTCCTAAACACGGACATATCTAGTTCAATTCTGCTTAGGAACCTGACAAGAACAGTAGATCCTCTTCAGTTCAATACACTGTACTTGCTGGGAACAGACTTCTGGGCTATTTGTCCAGTGTATGGCAATGGCAGCGCAATATTGACTCTTCTTACCAGAAAACAACTCTTGCTCGTAGGACGGGAAACTTCATGTGTTTGAACTCCATTTAGGACTAGGAAACAAACGCTAGCTCGCCTTACAAGAAACGTACTCTGCTTTTGAGAAAAGACCACTCTTCTGTTGTACTGTGTTTCCTATGAGGTCTGAACAGTGAGCTTGCTCAGAACAAAAAAAAACGTGCTTCCTACACACACCGCCATACCTAGTTCAATTCTGCTTAGGAACCTGACAAGAACAGTAGAACCTCTTCAGTCCAATACACTGTACTGCTGGGAACAGATAACAGTGCTATTTGTACTGTGTATGGCAATGGCAGAGCAATAGTGACTCTTCTTACCATAAAACAACTCTTGCTCGTAGGACAAGAAACTGCATGTGATTCAACTCCATTTAGGACTGGGAAACAAACACTAGCTCGCCTTACAAGAAACACACTCTGCTTTAGAGAAAAGAGCACTCTTCTACTCTACTGTGTTTCCTATAGGGCCAGAACAGTGAGCTTGCTCAGAACAAAAGAACTGTGCTTCCTACACACGGACCATATCTAGTTCAACTCTGCTGAGGAAACTGACAAGAACAGTAGCGCCTATTTAGTCCAATACACTGTACATGAAGGAAACAGACGCGAGTGCTATTTGCACTGTGTATGGCATTTGGAGCGCAATAGTGACTCTTCTTACCAGAAAACAACACTTGCTCGTAGGACCTAAATCTGCATGTGACTCAACTCCATTTAGGACTGGGAAACAAACGCGAACTCGTCTTACTAGAAAAACACTCTGCTTTAGAGAAAAGAGCACTCTTCTACTCTACTGTGTTTCCTAAGGGGTCCAAACAGTGAGCTTGCTTAGAACAAAAGAACTGTGCTTCCTACACACGGGCCATATCTCGTTCAACTCTGCTTAGGAAACTGACAAGAACAGTTGCTCCTATTCAGTCCAATTCACTGTAATTGCTGTAACAGACGCGAGTGCTATTTGCACTGTGTATGGCAATGGGAGCGCAATAGTAACTTTCCTTACCAGAAAACATCTCTTGCTCGTAGGACCGGAAACTTCATGTGATTGAACTCCAGTTAGGACTAGGAAACAAACGCTAGCTCGCCTTACAAGAAACACAATCTGCTTTTGAGAAAAGAGCACTCTTCTACTCTACTGTGTTTCCTATGGGGTCTGAACAGTGAGCTTGCTCAGAACTAAAAACTGTGCTTCCTACACACAAAGCCATATCTAGTTCAATTCTGCTTAGGAACCTGACAAGAACAGTAGATCCTCTACAGTCCAATACACTGTACTTGCTGGGAACAGACAACAGTGCTATTTGTCGTGTGTACTGCAATGGTTGCACAATAGTGACTCTTCTTGGCAGAAAACAACTCTTGCTCGTAGGACCAGAAACTGCATGTGATTCTACTCCATTTAGGACTGGGAAACAAAGGCTAGCTCGCCTTACAAGAAACACACTCTGCTTTTGAGAAAAGAGCACTCTTCTACTCTACTGTGTTTCCTATAGGGCCAGAACAGTGAGCTTGCTCAGAACAAAAGAACTGTGCTTCCCAAACACACGGGCCCCATCTAGTTCAACTCTGCTTAGGATACTGACAAGAACAGTAGCTCCTAGTCAGTCCAATACACTGTACTTGCTGGGAACAGAAGCGAGTGCTATTTGCCCTGTGTAAAACAATGGGAGCACAATAGTGACTCTTCTCACCAGAAAACAACTCTTGCTCGTAGGAACAGAAACTCCATGTGATTCAACTCCATTTAGGTCTGGGAAACAAACGCTAGCTCGCCTTACAAGAAACACACTCTGCTTTTGAGAATAGAGCACTCATCTACTCTACTGTGTTTCCTATGGGGTCCAAACAGTGAGCTTGCTCAGAACAAAAGAATTGTCCTTCCTACACACAGGGACCATATCTAGTTCAACTCTGCTTAGGAAACTGACAAGAACAGTAGCTCCTATTCAGTCCAATACACTGTACTTGCTGGGAACAGACAACAGTGCTATTTGCACTGTGTATGGCAATTGGAGCACAATAGTGACTCTTCTTAACAGAAAACATCTCTTGCTCGTAGGACCAAAAACTACTTGTGACTCAACTCCATTTAGGACTGAGAAACAAACGCGAGCTCACCTTACAAGAAACACAACTTGCTTTAGAGAAAGGAGCACTCTTCTACTCTACTGTGTTTCCTATGGGGTATGAACAGTGAGCTTGCTCAGAACAAAAAAACTGTGCTTCCTACATACACGGCCATATCTATTTAAATTCTGCTTAAGAACCTGACAAGAACAGTAGTTCCTCTTCAGTCCAATACACTGTACTTGCTGGGAACAGACAACAGTGCTATTTGTCCTATGTATGGCAATGGCAGCGCAATAGTGACACTTCTTACCAGAAAACAACTCTTGCTCGTAGGACCAGAAACTGCATGGGATTCAACTCCATTTAGGACTGGGAAACAAACACTAGCTCGCCTTACAAGAAACACACTCTGCTTTTGAGAAAAGAGCACTCTTCTACTCTACTGCATTTCCTATGGGGTCTGAACAGTGAGCTTGCTCAGAACAAAAAAACTGTACTTCCTACACACACGGCCATACCTAGTTAAATTCTGCTTAGGAACCAGACAAGAACAGTAGCTCCTCTTCAGTCCAATACACTGTAATTGCTGGGAACAGACAACAGTGTTATTTGTCCTGTGTATGGCAATGGCAGCACAATAGTGACTCTTCTTACCAGAAAACAACTCTTGCTCGTAGGACCAGGAACTACATGTGATTCAACTACATTTAGGACTGGGAAACAAACGCTAGCTCGCCTTACAATAAACACACTCTGCTTTTGAGAAAATAGCACTCTTCTACTCTACTGTGTTTCCTATGGGGTCCAAACAGTGAGCTTGCTCAGAACAAAAGAACTGTGCTTCCTGCACACACGGACCATATCTAGTTCAACTCTGCTTAGGACACTGACAAGAACAGTAGCTCCTCTTCAGTCCAATACACTGTACTTGCTGTGGGATGGTCTGTATGTCAAGTGTGTTGCTGATTGGTCAGTAAATAAATCACTGATTGGCCATTGGCTAGGCAGGAAGTATAGGCGGGACAAAGAAAAGAATTCTGGGAAGTGGAAGGCTGAGGGGGAGACTGCCAGCCGCCATGAGGACAAGGAAGATGTAAAGTACCGGTAAGCCACGAGCCACGTGGCAAAGTAAAGATTAATAGAAATGGGCTAAATATAAGAGTAAGAGCTAGACAATAACAGGCCTGAGCTAATGGCCAAGCAGTTTAAATAATGTAAGAGTCTGTGTGTTTATTTTATAAGTGGGCTCTGAGACTGGTGGGACTTGGTGGTGGGAGCTGGAGAAAAGTTCTCCAGCAACAAATGGCGTCCAACGTGGTGGCAAGAGTTTCCACCTAAAAACTTAGAAAAAAGATTCTAAAACGGAACTAAAAACAGCTTCCTAATTGTCTCTCTCAAATAAGCGGCAGCTGCCGGTTTGAGCTACTGGCGGGTTCCTAGCGTGCGCTCTCGACCTGCAGTATGGTGGGAATGAGGCCTCTGCAAGTAGCACATTAAACTGTGTGGTGAATTTAGCCTTTGCTAGTACAAAACAAAAAAAGAGGTTTCTGGGCTACACGCTACTTTGGTAAAAGTGTAGACCCACTATTTCTGAGAGTTACGGCTCCCAGAGCTGGCGGAAAGCGGACCACCGCCATGTTGGGAAACGGAAGTGGGCGGAGCCAACAGCCACAGCACCATTTCAGTCTTAGAAGGCTGCAGTTTATTTAAATCAAAAGGTTCACAATAAGACTGATTCAGATGGAATAGTTCACAATGTGTGTAAAATGTACGTAGGCTTAAAAGAGAGAAAAAAGAAATATATACAGTTATATAAACAAATAGATAGTTTTTAAAAATAAGTCTTTAAGGAAACATTAAAGGTAATAAGCCACGTAAAGATGAATATTACACAGAGAATCTGGATTGTGTTGTCTTTGGGATTCTTAACTGCAGAGAGATATTTGATTGTAAAGGAAGCTGAGTTAAACCAATATGCATATTTTAAAGATATCTTGACTTCAAAATTTGGATATAAGGATATGTTGCTTTGGAAAAGAGTCTCTGCTCTTATTTCCACAGAAAGCCAGAGACCATGGATTTGTTCCATATTAAGATACATCAGGTTTGACCAGCCAAGACCCCCTGAAAGGTCTCCAATGACACCATGGCCCAGATGATTCAACATCCAGAATGGTTTCAAGTCAACTGGCTCAGATATACAGCCTCACGGACTACTCCATGATCCTAAAATTTTCTTTCTGTCTCCAGAAGATACAGCGCCCCCCTCCAGCAGGAAGTAGTAAGAGAAGCTACGCCCAAATTCCCAAATATACCAAGCTGGCTTTAGAGATGGAATTGGCTCACTCCCCCTCTAAACCCAGACATATTGCTCAAAAAAAAAAAATGGTTAAGAGATTCTTATGTCCCAAATCAGAAGAGCCCTCTGGTGTGGGACAGACAAAAACAAATATTTTTATTTAAAGCAGGTTGATTATAAATACAATCTCTTTCTAAAGAAAAAAAGGGGATAGTTTAGATATGATAGGATGAAAGGGTAGATTAATGAACCTACTTTTAAAGAGTAACAACTTGTTTAAAATGTTTTACATCGCTATAGATTTTAGTTTATTGATACAAATTTAAACTTAATTTTGTTATACTGTATATATATTTCTATTCTTGTTTGAGGTATTATGTTTATGTAACTCATTTAAAATTGTAATGGATAATTAAAAAATAGATTAATAGTTAGTCATCTATGATAATATTTGTAGCCATGTTAGTTAAGTCTTCTAGGTATACATAGATATATTTCAGATAGATAGGTAGTCTTCAAACACTTCAAAGACCTACAGAATATGGCATTTAAAATGTTTTAAAAGTTTAGACTTTTTGGACAGTGAGACATGTCTGCTCCTGACAGCACCGATTTACTTCAGAGAGGAGGATGGGCATCGAAGACACTCCATATGGAGTTTATCTTCACCTTGACAAAAATAGCCATTTGGGCAAGAAACTGTTCTTGCCTGGACTGCTTGATCAACTGGACATGCAGGACCCATAGAAAGGTGACCACTGAACTTTGCTTGACAAAATGGTCCTTCAGGTTCCCGCTTTGCAGAGAAAACTGCCAGACATTCTACAAGACACAGAAAAAAGTAAATAAGAGACTCTAGGCCTGTGGGCTGAAGACAGATGCCCCAACTTTACAAGAAAACTTTGCATGACTGTCCAGGCTCAGCTGTCTCTGTCTACCCTACAAGACTCCTAAAAGTTGCTTATATCCTTGTCCATTTCTCAGGTAGTAGTATATCCTTCTGAGGTCTTTGATGTGGTTAAAGACTAGATACTTACAATTTTCCTTAGTTATAATAAAAGATAAGTTAGATATAAAACCTTAAACTTACAAATATAAGATAGATAGGATCTCTTCTTTAATATTGTAACTGTAATTCTTGCTTGATAATTGTTTTGTTATATGTAATTTTACTATGTTAAAGTTAAAACCTTTTTAAGAAAAGAAAAGGGGAAGTGCTGTGGGATGGTCTGTATGTCAAGTGTGTTGCTGATTGGTCAGTAAATAAATCACTGATTGGCCATTGGCTAGGCAGGAAGTATAGGCGGGACAAAGAAAAGAATTCTGGGAAGTGGAAGGCTGAGGGGGAGACTGCCAGCCGCCATGAGGACAAGGAAGATGTAAAGTACCGGTAAGCCACGAGCCACGTGGCAAAGTAAAGATTAATAGAAATGGGCTAAATATAAGAGTAAGAGCTAGACAATAACAGGCCTGAGCTAATGGCCAAGCAGTTTAAATAATGTAAGAGTCTGTGTGTTTATTTTATAAGTGGGCTCTGAGACTGGTGGGACTTGGTGGTGGGAGCTGGAGAAAAGTTCTCCAGCAACAGTACTTGCTGGGCACAGACACGAGTGCTATTTGCACTGTGTATGGCAATTGGAGCGTAATAGTGACTCTTCTTACCAGAAAACAACTCTTGCTCATAGGACCAAAAACTGCATGTGACTCAACTCCATTTAGGACTCGGAAAAAAACGCTAGCTTGCCTTACAATAAACACACTCTGCTTTGGAGAAAAGAGCACTCTTCTACTCTACTGTGTTTCCTATGGGGTCCAAACAGTGAGCTTGCTCAGAACAAAAGAATTGTGCTTCCTACACACAAGGACCATATCTAGTTCAACTCTGCTTAGGAAACTGACAAGAACAGTAGCTCCTATTCTGTCCAATACACTGTACTTGCTGGGAAAAGACAACAGTGCTATTTGCACTGTGTGGCAATGGGAACGCAATAGTAACTTTCTTTACCAGAAAACAACTCTTGCTCGTAGGACCGGAAACTGCATGTGATTGAACTTCATTTAGGACTAGGAAACAAACGCTAGCTCGCCTTACAAGAAACACACTCTGCTTTTGAGAAAAGAGCACTCTTCTACTCTACTGTGTTTCCTATGGGGTCCGAACAGTGAGCTTGCTCAGAACAAAAAAACTGTGCTTCCTACACACACCGCCATACCTAGTTCAATTATGCTTAGGATCCTGACAAGAACAGTAGATCCTCTTCAGTCCAATACACTGTACTTGCTGGGAAGAGACAACAGTGCTATTTGTCCTGTGTATGGCAATGGGAGCTCAATAGTGACTCTTCTTACCATAAAACAACTCTTGCTCGTAGGACCAGAAACTGCATGTGATTCAACTCCATTTAGGACTGGGAAACAAACGCTAGCTCGCCTTACAAGAAACACAGTCTGCTTTTGAGAAAAGAGCACTCTTCTACTCTACTGTGTTTCCTATGGGGTCCAAACAGTGAGCTTGCTCAGAACAAAAGAACTGTGTTTCCTACACACACGGACCATATCTAGTTCAACTCTGCTTAGGAAACTGACAAGAACAGTTGCTCCTATTCAGTCCAATTCACTGTAATTGCTGTAACAGACACGAGTGCTATTTGCACTGTGTATGGCAATGGGAGCACAATAGTAACTTTCCTTACCAGAAAACATCTCCTGCTCGTAGGACCGGAAACTTCATGTGATTGAACTCCAGTTAGGACTAGGAAACAAACGCTAGCTCGCCTTACAAGAAACACAATCTGCTTTTGAGAAAAGAGCACTCTTCTACTCTACTGTGTTTCCTATGGGGTCTGAACACTGAGCTTGCTCAGAACTAAAAACTGTGCTTCCTACACACAAAGCCATACCTAGTTCAATTCTGCTTAGGAACCTGACAAGAACAGTAGATCCTCTACAGTCCAATACACTGTACTTGCTGGGAACAGACAACAGTGCTATTTGTCGTGTGTACTGCAATGGTTGCACAATAGTGACTCTTCTTGGCAGAAAACAACTCTTGCTCATAGGACCAGAAACTGCATGTGATTCTACTCCATTTAGGACTGGGAAACAAAGGCTAGCTCGCCTTACAAGAAACACACTCTGCTTTTGAGAAAAGAGCACTCTTCTACTCTACTGAGTTTCCTATAGGGCCAGAACAGTGAGCTTGCTCAGAACAAAAGAACTGTGCTTCCCAAACACACGGGCCCCATCTAGTTCAACTCTTCTTAGGATACTGACAAGAACAGTAGCTCCTAGTCAGTCCAATACACTGTACTTGCTGGGAACAGAAGCGAGTGCTATTTGCCCTGTGTAAAACAATGGGAGCACAATAGTGACTCTTCTCACCAGAAAACAACTCTTGCTCGTAGGAACAGAAACTCCATGTGATTCAACTCCATTTAGGTCTGGGAAACAAACGCTAGCTCGCCTTACAAGAAACACACTCTGCTTTTGAGAATAGAGCACTCATCTACTCTACTGTGTTTCCTATGAGTTCCAAACAGTGAGCTTGCTCAGAACAAAAGAATTGTCTTCCTACACACAGGGACCATATCTAGTTCAACTCTGCTTAGGAAACTGACAAGAACAGTAGCTCCTATTGAATCCAATACACTGTACTTGCTGGGAACAGACAACAGTGCTATTTGCACTGTGTATGGCAATTGCAGCACAATAGTGACTCTTCTTAACAGAAAACATCTCTTGCTCGTAGGACCAAAAACTACTTGTGACTCAACTCCATTTAGGACTGAGAAACAAACGCGAGCTCACCTTACAAGAAACACAACTTGCTTTAGAGAAAGGAGCACTCTTCTACTCTACTGTGTTTCCTATGGGGTATGAACAGTGAGCTTGCTCAGAACAAAAAAACTGTGCTTCCTACATACACGGCCATATCTATTTAAATTCTGCTTAAGAACCTGACAAGAACAGTAGTTCCTCTTCAGTCCAATACACTGTACTTGCTGGGAACAGACAACAGTGCTATTTGTCCTATGTATGGCAATGGCAGCGCAATAGTGACACTTCTTACCAGAAAACAACTCTTGCTCGTAGGACCAGAAACTGCATGGGATTCAACTCCATTTAGGACTGGGAAACAAACGCTAGCTCGCCTTACAAGAAACACACTCTGCTTTTGAGAAAAGAGCACTCTTCTACTCTACTGCATTTCCTATGGGGTCTGAACAGTGAGCTTGCTCAGAACAAAAAAACTGTGCTTCCTACACACACGGCCATACCTAGTTAAATTCTGCTTAGGAACCAGACAAGAACAGTAGCTCCTCTTCAGTCCAATACACTGTAATTGCTGGGAACAGACAACAGTGTTATTTGTCCTGTGTATGGCAATGGCAGCACAATAGTGACTCTTCTTACCAGAAAACAACTCTTGCTCGTAGGACCAGAAACTACATGTGATTCAACTACATTTAGGACTGGGAAACAAACGCTAGCTCGCCTTACAATAAACACACTCTGCTTTTGAGAAAATAGCACTCTTCTACTCTACTGTGTTTCCTATGGGGCCGAAACAGTGAGCTTGCTCAGAACAAAAGAACTGTGCTTCCTGCACACACGGACCATATCTAGTTCAACTCTGCTTAGGACACTGACAAGAACAGTAGCTCCTCTTCAGTCCAATACACTGTACTTGCTGGGCACAGACACGAGTGCTATTTGCACTGTGTATGGCAATTGGAGCGTAATAGTGACTCTTCTTACCAGAAAACAACTCTTGCTCATAGGACCAAAAACTGCATGTGACTCAACTCCATTTAGGACTTGGAAAAAAATGCTAGCTTGCCTTACAATAAACACACTCTGCTTTGGAGAAAAGAGCACTCTTCTACTCTACTGTGTTTCCTATGGGGTCCAAACAGTGAGCTTGCTCAGAACAAAAGAATTGTGCTTCCTACACACAGGGACCATATCTAATTCAACTCTGCTTAGGAAACTGACAAGAACAGTAGCTCCTATTCTGTCCAATACACTGTACTTGCTGGGAAAAGACAACAGTGCTATTTGCACTGTGTGGCAATGGGAACGCAATAGTAACTTTCTTTACCAGAAAACAACTCTTGCTCGTAGGACCGGAAACTGCATGTGATTGAACTTCATTTAGGACTAGGAAACAAACGCTAGCTCGCCTTACAAGAAACACACTCTGCTTTTGAGAAAAGAGCACTCTTCTACTCTACTGTGTTTCCTATGGGGTCCGAACAGTGAGCTTGCTCAGAACAAAAAAACTGTGCTTCCTACACACACCGCCATACCTAGTTCAATTATGCTTAGGATCCTGACAAGAACAGTAGATCCTCTTCAGTCCAATACACTGTACTTGCTGGGAAGAGACAACAGTGCTATTTGTCCTGTGTATGGCAATGGGAGCTCAATAGTGACTCTTCTTACCATAAAACAACTCTTGCTCGTAGGACCAGAAACTGCATGTGATTCAACTCCATTTAGGACTGGGAAACAAACGCTAGCTCGCCTTACAAGAAACACAGTCTGCTTTTGAGAAAAGAGCACTCTTCTACTCTACTGTGTTTCCTATGGGGTCCAAACAGTGAGCTTGCTCAGAACAAAAGAACTGTGTTTCCTACACACACGGACCATATCTAGTTCAACTCTGCTTAGGAAACTGACAAGAACAGTTGCTCCTATTCAGTCCAATTCACTGTAATTGCTGTAACAGACACGAGTGCTATTTGCACTGTGTATGGCAATGGGAGCACAATAGTAACTTTTCTTACCAAAAAACATCTCTTGCTCGTAGGACCGGAAACTTCATGTGATTGAACTCCAGTTAGGACTAGGAAACAAACGCTAGCTCGCCTTACAAGAAACACAATCTGCTTTTGAGAAAAGAGCACTCTTCTACTCTACTGTGTTTCCTATGGGGTCTGAACACTGAGCTTGCTCAGAACTAAAAACTGTGCTTCCTACACACAAAGCCATACCTAGTTCAATTCTGCTTAGGAACCTGACAAGAACAGTAGATCCTCTACAGTCCAATACACTGTAATTGCTGGGAACAGACAACAGTGCTATTTGTCGTGTGTACTGCAATGGTTGCACAATAGTGACTCTTCTTGGCAGAAAACAACTCTTGCTCGTAGGACCAGAAACTGCATGTGATTCAACTCCATTTAGGACTGGGAAACAAAGGCTAGCTCGCCTTACAAGAAACACACTCTGCTTTTGAGAAAAGAGCACTCTTCTACTCTACTGTGTTTCCTATAGTGCCAGAACAGTGAGCTTGCTCAGAACAAAAGAACTGTGCTTCCCACACACACGGGCCCCATCTAGTTCAACTCTGCTTAGGATACTGACAAGAACAGTAGATCCTCTTCAGTCCAATACACTGTACATGCTGGGAACAGACGCCAGTGCTATTTGCCCTGTGTATGACAATGGGAACACAATAGTGACTCTTCTTACCAGAAAAAAACTCTTGCTCGTAGGACCAGAAACTGCATGGGATTCAACTCCATTTACGACTGGGAAACAAATGCTAGCTCGCCTTACAAGAAACACACTCTGCTGGTGAGAAAAGAGCATTCTTCTACTCTACTGTGTTTCCTATGGGGTCCGAACAGTGAGCTTGCTCAGAACAAAAGAACTGTGCTTCCTACACACACGGGCCATATCTAGTTCAACTCTGCTTAGGAAACTGACAAGAACAGTAGCTCCTCTTCAGTCCAATACACTGTAATTGCTGGGAACAGAGGCGAGTGCTATTTGCACTGTGTATGGCAATTGGAGCGCAATATTGACTCTTCTTACCAGAAAACAACTCTTGCTCGTAGGAAAAAAAACTGCATGTGACTCAACTCCATTTAGGACTGGGAAACAAACGAGAGCTCGGCTTACGAGAAACACACTCTGCTTTAGAGAAAAGAGCACTCTTCTACTCTACTGTGTTTCCTATGGGGTCCGAACAGTGAGCTTGCTCAGAACAAAAAAACTGTGCTTCCTACACACACGGCCATATCTAGTTCAATTCTGCATAGGAACCTGACAAGAACAGCAGATCCTCTTCAGTCCAATACACTGTACTTGCTGGGAAAAGACATCAGTGCAATTTGTCCTGCGTATGACAATGGCAGCACAATAGTGACTCTTCTTACCAGAAAACAACTCTTGCTCGTAGGACCACAAACTGCAGGTGATTCAACTCCATTTAGGACTGGGAAACAAATGCTAGCTCGCCTTATAAGAAACACACTCTCCTTTTGAGAAAAGAGCACACTTCTACTCTACTGTGTTTCCTGTGGGGTCCGAACAGTGAGCTTGCTCAGAACAAAAGAACTGTGACATCTACACACAGGGAAATATCTAGTTCAATTCTGCTTAAAACCTGACAAGAACAGTAGATCCTCTTCAGTTCAATACACTGTACTTGCTGGGAACAGACACCAGTGCTATTTGTCCTGTGTATATCAATGGCAGCGCAATAGTGACTATTCTTACCATAAAACAACTGTTGCTCGTAGGACCACAAACTTCTTGTGATTCAACTCCATTTAGGACTGGGAAACAAACGCTAGCTCGCCTTACAAGAAACACACTCTGCTTTTGAGAAAAGAGCACTCTTCTACTCAACAGTGTTTCCTATGAGGTCCGAACAGTGAGCTTGCTCAGAACAAAAGAATTGTGCTTCCTACACACACGGCCATATGTAGTTCAATTCTGCTTAGGAACCTGACAAGAACAGTAGATCCTCTTCAGTCCAATACACTGTACTTGCTGGGAACAGACGCCAGTGCGATTTGTCCTGTGTATGGCAATGGCAGGGCAATAGTGACTCTTCTTACCAGAAAACAACTCTTGCTCGTAGGACCAGAAACTGCATGGGATTCAACTCCATTTGGGACTGGGAAACAAACGCTAGCTCGCCTTACAAGAAACACACTCTGCTTTTTAGAAAAAAGCACTCTTCTACTCTACTGTGTTTCCTATGGGTTCCCAACAGTGAGCTTGCTCAGAACAAAAGAACTGTGCTTCCTACACACACGGACCATATCTAGTTCAACTCTGCTTAGGAACCTGACAAGAACAGTAGCTCCTCTTCAGTCCAATACACTGTACTTGCTGGGAACAGACAACAGTGCTATTTGTCCTGTGT
The DNA here is from genome assembly GCF_949786415.1 of Peromyscus eremicus. NCBI lineage: Eukaryota > Metazoa > Chordata > Mammalia > Rodentia > Cricetidae > Peromyscus > Peromyscus eremicus. The sequence goes on along the minus strand of NW_026737319.1, from coordinate 29,526 downwards.
ATGGCAATGGCAGCACAATAGTGACTCTTCTTACCAGAAAACAACCCTTGCTCATAGGACCAGAAACGGCATGTGATTCAATTCCGTTTAGGACTGGGAAACAAACGCTAGCTCGCCTTACAGGAAACACACTCTGCTTTTGAGAAAAGAGCACTCTTCTATTCTACTGTGTTTCCTATGGGGTCCAAACAGTGAGTTTGCTCAGAACAAAAGAACTGTGCTTCCTACACACACGGACCATATCTAGTTCAACTCTGCCTAGTAAACTGACAAGAACAGTAGCTCCTCTTCAGTCCAATACACTGTACTTGCTGGGAACAGACGCGAGTGCTATTTGCACTGTGTATGACAATGGGAGCTCAATAGAGACTCTTCTTACCAGAAAACAACTCTTCCTCGTAGGACCAGAAACTGCATGTGATTCAACTCCATTTAGGACTGGGAAACAAACGCTAGCTCGCCTTACAAGAAACACAGTCTGCTTTTGAGAAAAGAGCACTCTTCTACTCTACTGTGTTTCCTATGGGGTCCGAACAGTGAGCTTGTTCAGAACAAAAGAACTGTGCTTCCTACAGACACGGACCATATCTAGTTCAACTCTACTTAGGAAACTGACAAGAACAGTAGCTCCTATTCAGTCCAATTCACTGTAATTGCTGTAACATACGCGAGTGCTATTTGCACTGTGTATGGCAAAGGGAGAGCAATAGTTTCTTTCCTTACCAGAAAACATCTCTTGCTCGTAGGACCGGAAACTTCATGTGATTGAACTCCAGTTAGGACTAGGAAACAAACGCTAGCTCGCCTTACAAGAAACACACTCTGCTTTTAAGAAAAGAGCACTCTTCTACTCTACTGTGTTTCCTATGGGGTCTGAACAGTGACCTTGCTCAGAAAAAAAAACTGTGCTTCCTACACACAAAGCCATACCTAGTTCAATTCTACTTAGGAACCTGACAAGAACAGTAGATCCTCAACAGTCCAATACACTGTACTTGCTGGGAAGAGACAACAGTGCTATTTGTCCTGTGTATGGCAATGGCAGCACAATAGTGACTCTACTTGGCAAAAAGCACCTCTTGCTCGTAGGACCAGAAACTGCATGTGATTCAACTCCATTTAGGACTGGGAAACAAAGGCTAGCTCGCCTTACAAGAAACACACTCTGCTTTTGAGAAAAGAGCACTCTTCTACTCTACTGTTTCCTATGGGGTCCAAACAGTTAGCTTGCTCAGAACAAAAGAACTGTGCTTCCCACACACACGGGCCCCATCTAGTTCAACTCTGCTTAGGATACTGACAAGAACAGTAGATCCTCCTCAGTCCAATACACTGTACATGCTGGGAACAGATGCCAGTGCTATTTGCCCTGTGTATGACAATGGGAACACAATAGTGTCTCTCCTTACCAGAAAGAAACTCTTACACGTAGGACCAGAAACTGCATGTGATTCAACTCCATTTAAAACTGGGAAACAAACGCTAGCTCGGCTTACAAAAAACACACTATGATTTTGAGAAAAGAGCACTCTTCTACTCTACTGTGTTTCCTAATGGGGTCCACACAGTGAGCTTGCTCAGAACAAAACAACTGTGCTTCCTACACACACGGACCATACCTAGTTCAACTCTGCTTAGGAAACTGACAAGAACAGTAGCTCCTCTTCAGTCCAATACACTGTACTTGCTGGGAACAGAGGCGAGTGCTATTTGCACTGTGTATGGCAATTGGAGCGCAAGATTGACTCTTCTTACCAGAAAAAAACTCTTGCTCGTAGGACCAAAAACTGCATGTGACTCAACTCCATTTAAGACTGGGAAACAAACGAGAGCTCGGCTTACAAGAAACACACTCTGCTTTATAGAAAAGAGCACTCTTCTACTCTACTGTGTTTCCTATGGGGTCCGAACAGTGAGCTTGCTCAGAACAAAAAAACTGTGCTTCCTACACACACGGCCATATCTAGTTCAATTCTGCTTAGGAACCTGACAAGAACAGCAGATCCTCTTCAGTCCAATACACTGTAATTGCTAGGAAAAGACAACAGTGCAATTTGTCCTGCGTATGACAATGGCAGCACAATAGTGACTCTTCTTACCAGAAAACAACTCTTGCTCGTAGGACCAGAAACTGCATGTGATTCAACTCCATTTAGGACTGGGAAAAAAACGCTAGCTTGCCTTACAAGAAAAACACTCTGCTTTAGAGAAAAAAGCACTCTTCTACTCTACTGTGTTTCCTAAGGGGTCCGAAGAGTGAGCTTGCTCAGAACAAAATAACTGTGCTTCGTACACACACGGCCATATCTAGTTCAATTCTTCTTAGGAACCTGACAAGAACAGTAGATCCTCTTCAGTCCAATACACTGTACTTGCTGGGAACAGACACCAGTGCTATTTGTCCTGTGTATGGCAATGGCAGGGCAATAGTGACTCTTCTTACCAGAAAACAACTCTTGCTCGTAGGACCAGAAACTGCATGGGATTCAACTCCATTTAGGACTGGGAAACAAACGCTAGCTCGTCTTACAAGAAACACACTCTGCTTTTGAGAAAAAAGAACTCTTCTACTCTACTGTGTTTCCTATGGGTTCCCAACAGTGAGCTTGCTCAGAACAAAAGAACTCTGCTTCCTACACACACGGACCATATCTAGTTCAACTCTGCTTAGGAACCTGACAAGAACAGTAGCTCCTCTTCAGTCCAATACACTGTACTTGCTGGGAACAGACAACAGTGCTATTTGTCCTGTGTATGGCAATGGCAGCACAATAGTGACTCTTCTTACCAGAAAACAACCCTTGCTCATAGGACCAGAAACGGCATGTGATTCAATTCCGTTTAGGACTGGGAAACAAACGCTAGCTCGCCTTACAGGAAACACACTCTGCTTTTGAGAAAAGAGCACTCTTCTATTCTACTGTGTTTCCTATGGGGTCCAAACAGTGAGTTTGCTCAGAACAAAAGAACTGTGCTTCCTACACACACGGACCATATCTAGTTCAACTCTGCCTAGTAAACTGACAAGAACAGTAGCTCCTCTTCAGTCCAATACACTGTACTTGCTGGGAACAGACGCGAGTGCTATTTGCACTGTGTATGGCAATGGGAGCTCAATAGAGACTCTTCTTACCAGAAAACAACTCTTCCTCGTAGGACCAGAAACTGCATGTGATTCAACTCCATTTAGGACTGGGAAACAAACGCTAGCTCGCCTTACAAAAACACAGTCTGCTTTTGAGAAAAGAGCACTCTTCTACTCTACTGTGTTTCCTATGGGGTCCGAACAGTGAGCTTGTTCAGAACAAAAGAACTGTGCTTCCTACAGACACGGACCATATCTAGTTCAACTCTACTTAGGAAACTGACAAGAACAGTAGCTCCTATTCAGTCCAATTCACTGTAATTGCTGTAACATACGCGAGTGCTATTTGCACTGTGTATGGCAATGGGAGAGCAATAGTATCTTTCCTTACCAGAAAACATCTCTTGCTCGTAGGACCGGAAACTTCATGTGATTGAACTCCAGTTAGGACTAGGAAACAAACGCTAGCTCGCCTTACAAGAAACACACTCTGCTTTTGAGAAAAGAGCACTCTTCTACTCTACTGTGTTTCCTATGGGGTTTGAACAGTGACCTTGCTCAGAAAAAAAAACTGTGCTTCCTGCACACAAAGCCATACCTAGTTCAATTCTACTTAGGAACCTGACAAGAACAGTAGATCCTCAACAGTCCAATACACTGTACTTGCTGGGAAGAGACAACAGTGCTATTTGTCCTGTGTATGGCAATGGCAGCACAATAGTGACTCTACTTGGCAAAAAGCAACTCTTGCTCGTAGGACCAGAAACTGCATGTGATTCAACTCCATTTAGGACTGGGAAACAAAGGCTAGCTCGCCTTACAAGAAACACACTCTGCTTTTGAGAAAAGAGCACTCTTCTACTCTACTGTTTCCTATGGGGTCCAAACAGTTAGCTTGCTCAGAACAAAAGAACTGTGCTTCCCACACACCCGGGCCCCATCTAGTTCAACTCTGCTTAGGATACTGACAAGAACAGTAGATCCTCCTCAGTCCAATACACTGTACATGCTGGGAACAGATGCCAGTGCTATTTGCCCTGTGTATGACAATGGGAACACAATAGTGTCTCTCCTTACCAGAAAAAAACTCTTACACGTAGGACCAGAAACTGCATGTGATTCAACTCCATTTAAAACTGGGAAACAAACGCTAGCTCGGCTTACAAAAAACACACTATGATTTTGAGAAAAGAGCACTCTTCTACTCTACTGTGTTTCCTAATGGGGTCCACACAGTGAGCTTGCTCAGAACAAAACAACTGTGCTTCCTACACACACGGACCATACCTAGTTCAACTCTGCTTAGGAAACTGACAAGAACAGTAGCTCCTCTTCAGTCCAATACACTGTACTTGCTGGGAACAGAGGCGAGTGCTATTTGCACTGTGTATGGCAATTGGAGCGCAAGATTGACTCTTCTTACCAGAAAAAAACTCTTGCTCGTAGGACCAAAAACTGCATGTGACTCAACTCCATTTGAGACTGGGAAACAAACGAGAGCTCGGCTTACAAGAAACACACTCTGCTTTATAGAAAAGAGCACTCTTCTACTCTACTGTGTTTCCTATGGGGTCCGAACAGTGAGCTTGCTCAGAACAAAAAAACTGTGCTTCCTACACACACGGCCATATCTAGTTCAATTCTGCTTAGGAACCTGACAAGAACAGCAGATCCTCTTCAGTCCAATACACTGTAATTGCTAGGAAAAGACAACAGTGCAATTTGTCCTGCGTATGACAATGGCAGCACAATAGTGACTCTTCTTACCAGAAAACAACTCTTGCTCGTAGGACCAGAAACTGCATGTGATTCAACTCCATTTAGGACTGGGAAAAAAACGCTAGCTTGCCTTACAAGAAAAACACTCTGCTTTAGAGAAAAAAGCACTCTTCTACTCTACTGTGTTTCCTAAGGGGTCCGAAGAGTGAGCTTGCTCAGAACAAAAGAACTGTGCTTCGTACACACACGGCCATATCTAGTTCAATTCTTCTTAGGAACCTGACAAGAACAGTAGATTCTCTTCAGTCCAATACACTGTACTTGCTGGGAACAGACACCAGTGCTATTTGTCCTGTGTATGGCAATGGCAGGGCAATAGTGACTCTTCTTACCAGAAAACAACTCTTGCTCGCAGGACCAGAAACTGCATGGGATTCAACTCCATTTAGGACTGGGAAACAAACGCTAGCTCGCCTTACAAGAAACACACTCTGCTTTTGAGAAAAAAGAACTCTTCTACTCTACTGTGTTTCCTATGGGTTCCCAACAGTGAGCTTGCTCAGAACAAAAGAACTGTGCTTCCTACACAAGCGGGACATATCTCGTTCAACTCTGCTTAGGAAACTGACAAGAACAGTAGCTCCTCTTCAGTCCGATACACTGTACTTGCTGGGAACAGACGCGAGTGCTATTTGCATTGTGTATGGCAATGGGAGCGCAATAGTGACTTTCCTTACCAGAAAACAACTCTTGTTCGTAGGACCAGAAACTGCATGTGATTCAACTCCATATAGGACTGGGAATAAAACGTTAGCTCGCCCTACAAGAAACACACTCTGATTTAGAGAAAAAAGCACTCTTCTACTCTACTGTGTTTCCTAAGTGGTCCGAACAGTGAACTTGCTCAGAACAAAAGAACTGGGCTTCCTACACACACGGACATATCTAGTTCAATTCTGCTTAGGAACCTGACAAGAACAGTAGATCCTCTTCAGTTCAATACACTGTACTTGCTGGGAACAGACTTCAGGGCTATTTGTCCAGTGTATGGCAATGGCAGCGCAATATTGACTCTTCTTACCAGAAAGCAACTCTTGCTCGTAGGACCGGAAACTGCCTGTGTTTGAACTCCATTTAGGACTAGGAAACAAACGCTAGCTCGCCTTACAAGAAACGTACTCTGCTTTTGAGAAAAGACCACTCTTCTGTTCTACTGTGTTTCCTATGAGGTCTGAACAGTGAGGTTGCTCAGAACAAAAAAAACGTGCTTCCTACACACACCGCCATACCTTGTTCAATTCTGCTTAGGAACCTGACAAGAACAGTAGAACCTCTTCAGTCCAATACACTGTACTGCTGGGAACAGATAACAGTGCTATTTGTACTGTGTATGGCAATGGCAGAGCAATAGTGACTCTTCTTACCATAAAACAACTCTTGCTCGTAGGACAAGAAACTGCATGTGATTCAACTCCATTTAGGACTGGGAAACAAACTCTAGCTCGCTTTACAAGAAACTCACTCTGCTTTTGAGAAAAGAGCACTCTTCTACTCTACTGTGTTTCCTATATGGCCAGAACAGTGAGCTTGCTCAGAAAAAAAGAACTGTGCTTCCTACACACACGGGCCATATCTAGTTCAACTCTGCTTAGGAAACTGACAAGAACAGTAGCTCCTCTTCAGTCCAATACACTGTACTTTCTGGGAAGAGAGGTGGGGCTATTTGCACTGTGTATGGCAATGGGAGCGCAATAGTGCCTCTTCTTACCAGAAAACAACTCTTGCTCGTAGGACCAAAAAGTGCATGTGACTCAACTCCATTTAGGACTGGGAAACAAACGCGAGCTCGCCTCACAAGAAACACACTCTGATTTTGAGAAAAGAGCACTCTTCTACTCTACTGAGTTTCCATTAGGGTCCAAACAGTGAGCTTGCTCAGAACAAAAGAACTGTGCTTTCTACACACACGGCCATATCTATTTCAATTCTGCTTAGGAACCTGACAAGAATAGTAGCTCCTCTTCTGTCCAATACACTGTACTTGCTGGGAATAGACACGAGTGCTCTTTGAACTGTGTATGGCAAAGTGAGCGCAATAGTGACTTTCCTTACCAGAAAACATCCCTTGCTCGTAGGACCAAAAACTGCATGTGATTCAACTCAATTTAGGACTGGGAAATAAACGCTAGCTCACCTTACAAGAAACACACTCTGCTTTTGAGAAAAGAGCACTCTTCCACTCTACTGTGTTTCCTATAGGGCCAGAACAGTGAGCTTGCTCAGAACAAAAGAACTGTGCTTCCTACACACACGGGCCATATCTAGTTCAACTCTGCTTTGAAAATTGACAAGAACAGTAGCTCTTCTTCAGTGCAATACACTGTACATGCTGGGAACAGACGCAAGTGCTATTTGCACTGTGTATGGCAATGGGAGCTCAAAAGTGACTCTTCTTACCAGAAAAAAAACTCTTGTTCGTAGGACCAGAAACTGCATGGGATTCAACTCCATTTCTGACTTAGAAACAACCACTAGCTCGCCTTTCAAAAAAACACACTCTGCTTTTGAGAAAAGAGCACTCTTCTGTGTTTCCTATGGGGTCCAAACAGTGAGCTTGCTCAGAACAAAAGAACTGTGCTTCCTACACACACGGGCCATATCTAGATCAATTCTGCTTAGGAAACTGACAAGAACAGTAGATCCGCTTCAGTCCAATACACTGTACATTCTGGGAACAGACGCCAGTGCTATTTGCCCTGTGTATGACAATGGGAGCACAATAGTGACTCTTCTTACCAGAAAACAACTCTTGCTCGTAGGACCAGAAAGTGCATGTGATTCAACTCCATTTAGGACTGGGAAACAAACTCTAGCTCGCCTTACAAGAAACACACTCTGCTTTTGAGAAAAGAGCATTCTTCTACTCTACTGTTTTTCCTATGGGGTCCGAACAGTGAGCTTGCTCAGAACAAAAGAACTGTGCTTCCTACACACACGGGCCATATCTAGTTCAACTCTGCTTAGGAAACTGACAAGAACAGTAGCTCCTCTTCAGTCCAATACACTGTACTTGCTGGGAACACACACAAGTGCTATTTGAACTGTGTATGGCAAGGGGAGCGCAATAGTGACTCTTCGTACCAGAAAACAAATCTTGCTCGTAGGACCAGAAACTGCATGTGATTCAACTCCAATTAGTACTGGGAAACAAACGCTAGCTCGCCTTACAAGAAACACACTCTGCTTTTGAGAAAAGGGCACTCTTTTACTCTACTGTGTTTCATATGGGGTCCGAACAGTGAGCTTGCTCAGAACAAAAGAACTGTGCTTCCTACACACATGGGCCATATCTAGTTCAACTCTGCTTAGGATACTGACAAAAACAGTAGCTCCTATTCAGTCCAATACACTGTACTTGCTGGGAACAGACGTGAGTGTTTATGGCAATGGGAGAGCAATAGTGACTTTCCTTACCAGAAAACAACTCTTGCTCATAGGACTGAAAACTGCATGTGATTCAACTCCATTTAGAACTGGGAAACAAACGCTTGCTCGCCTTACAAGAAACACACTCTGCTCTTGAGAAAAGAGCACTCTTCTACTCTACTGTGTTTCCTTAGGGCTAGAACAGTGAGCTTGCTCAGAACAAAAGAAATGTGCTTCCTACACACACGGGCCATATCTAGTTCAACTCTGCTTTGGAAATTGACAAGTACAGTAGCTCCTCTTCAGTGCAATACACTGTACTTGCTGGGAACAGACGCAAGTGCTATTTGAACTGTGTATGGCAATGGGAGCTCAAAAGTGACTCTTCTTACCAGAAAAAAACTCTTGCTCATAGGACCAGAAACTGCATAGGATTCAACTCCATTTCTGACTGGGAAACAACCACTAGCTCGCCTTTCAAAAAACACACTCTGCTTTTGAGGAAAGAGCACTCTTCTACTCTACTGTGTTTCCTATGGGGTCCAAACAGTGAGCTTGCTCAGAACAAAAGAACTGTGCTTCCTACACACACGGGCCATATCTAGTTCAATTCTGCTTAGGAAACTGACAAGTACAGTAGATCTGCTTCAGTCCAATACACTGTACATTCTGGGAACAGACGCCAGTGCTATTTGCCCTGTGTATGACAATGGGAGCACAATAGTGACTCTTCATACCAGAAAACAACTATGCTCGTAGGACCCGAAACTGCATGTGATTCAACTCCATTTAGGACTGGGAAACAAACTCTAGCTCGCCTTACAAGAAACACACTCTGCTTTTGAGAAAAGAGCACTCTTCTACTCTACTGTGTTTCCTATAGGGCCAGAACTGTGAGCTTGCTCAGAACAAAAGAACTGTGCTTCCTACACACACGGGCCATATCTAGTTCAACTCTGCTTAGGAAACTGACAAGAACAGTAGCTCCTCTTCAGTCTAATACACTGTACTTGCTGGGAACACACACGAGTGCTATTTGCACTGTGTATGGCAATGGGAGCGCAATAGTGACTCTTCTTACCAGAAAACAAATCTTGCTCGTAGGACCAGAAACTGCATGTGATTCAACTCCAATTAGTACTGGGAAACAAACGCTAGCTCGCCTTACAAGAAACACACTCTGCTTTTGAGAAAAGGGATATCTTTTACTCTACTGTGTTTCATATGGGGTCCGAACAGTGAGCTTGCTAAGAACAAAGAACTGTGCTTCCTACACACGTGGGTCATATCTAGTTCAACTCTGCTTAGGATACTGACAAGAACAGTAGCTCCTCTTCAGTCCAATACACTGTACTTGCTGGGAACAGACGCAAGTGTGTATGGCAATGGGAGAGCAATAGTGACTTTCCTTACCAGAAAACAACTCTTGCTCGTAGGACTGAAAACTGCATGTGATTCAACTCCATTTAGAACTGGGATAGAAACGCTACCTTGCCTTAAAAGAAACACACTCTGCTTTTGAGAAAAGAGCACTCTTCTACTCTACTGTGTTTCCTATATGGCCAGAAGAGTGAGCTTGCTCAGAACAAAAGAACTGTGCTTCCTACACACACGGTCATATCAAGTTCAATTCTGCTTAAAAAACTGAAAAGAACAGTAGCTCCTCTTCAGTCCAATACACTGTACTTGCTGGGAACAGACGCGAGTGCTATTTGCACTGTGTATGGCAAAGGGAGCACAATAGTGACTTTCCTTTCCACAAAAAAACTCTTGCTCATAGGACCAGAAACTGCATGTGATTCATCTCCATTTAGGACTGGGAAACAAACGCTAGCTCGACTGACAAGAAACACACTCTGCTTTTGAGAAAAGAGCACTCTTCTACTCTACTGTGTTTCCTATAGGCCAGAAGAGTAAGCTTGCTCAGAACAGAAGAACTGTGCTTCCTACACACACGGGCCATAACTAGTTCAATTCTGCTTAAGAACCTGACAAGAACAGTAGATCCTCTTCAGTCCAATATACTGTACATGCTGGGAACAGACGCCAGTGCTATTTGCCCTGTGTATGACAATGGGAGCGCAATAGTGACACTTCTTACCAGAAAACAACTCTTGCTCATAAGACCAGAAACTGCATGGGATTCAACTCTATTTCTGACGGGGAAACAACCACTAGCTCGCCTTTCAAGAAACACACTTTGCTTTTGAGAAAAGCGCACTCTTCTACTCTACTGTTTTTCCTATGGGGTTCAAACAGTGAGCTTGCTCAGAACAAAAGAACTGTGCTTCCTACACACACGGGCCATATCAAGTTCAAATCTGCTTTGGAAATTGACAAGAACAGTAGCTCCTCTTCAGTCCAATACACTGTACATTCTGGGAACAGACGCCAGTACTATTTGCCCTGTGTATGGCAATGGGAGCACAATAGTGAATCTTCTTACCAGAAAACAACTCTTGCTCGTAGGACCAGAAAGTGCATGTGATTCAACTCCATTTAGGATTGGGAAACAAACTCTAGCTCGCCTTAGAAGAAACACACTCTGCTTTTGACAAAAGAGCATTATTCTACTCTACTGTGTTTCCCATGGTGTCTGAACAGTGAGCTTGCTCAGAACAAAAGAACTGTGCTTCCTACACACACGGGCCATATCTAGTTCAACTCTGCTTAAGAAACTGACAAGAACAGTAGCTCCTCTTCAGTCCAATACACTGTACTTGCTGGGAACAGATGCGAGTGAGTATGGCAATGGGAGAGCAATAGTGACTTTCCTTACCAGAAAACAACTCTTGCTTGTAGGACTGAAAACTGCATGTGATTCAACTCCATTTAGAACTGGGAAAGAAACGCTATCACGCCTTACAAGAAACACACTCTGCTTTTGAGAAAAGAGCACTCTTCTACTCTACTGTGTTTCCTATATGGCCAGAAGAGTGAGCTTGCTCAGAACAAAAGAACTGTGCTTCCTACACAAACGGGCCATATCTACTGCAACTCTGCTTAGGAAACTGACAAGAACAGGAGGTCCTCTTCAGTCCAATACACTGTACTTGCAGGGAGCAGACGCGAGTGCTATTTGCACAGTGTATGGCAATGGGAGCGCAATAGTGTCTCTTCATACCAGAAAACAACTCTTGCTCGTAGGGCCACTAACTGCATGTGATTCATCTCCGTTTCTGACTGGGAAACAAACACTAGCTAGCCTTAGAAGAAACACACTCTGCTTTTGAGAAAAGAGCACTCTTCTACTCTACTGTGTTTCCTACAGGGCCAGAACACTGAGCCTGCTCAGAAAAAAGAATTGTGCTTCCTACACACACGGGCCATATCTAGTTCAACTCTGCTTAGAAAACTGACAAGAACAGTAGCTCCTCTTCTGTCCAATACACTGTACGTGCTGGGAACAGACGCGATTGCTATTTGCACTGTGTATGGCAAAGGGAGCACAATAGTGACTTTCCTTACCAGAAAACAACTCTTGCTCGTAGGACCAGAAACTGCATGTGACTCAACTCCATTTCTGAATGGGAAACAAACACTAGCTTGCCTTACAAGAAACACACTCTGCTTTTGAGAAAAGAGCACTCTTCTACTCTACTGTGTTTCCTATGAGGTCCGAACAGTGAGCTTGCTCAGAACAAAAGAACTGTGCTTCCTACACAAACGGCCATATCTAGTTCAACTCTCCTTAGGAAACTGACAAGAACAGTAGCTCCTCTTCAGTCCAATACACTGTACTTGCTGGGAAGAGACGCGAGTGCTATTTGCACTGTGTATATCAAAGGGAGCACAATAGTGACTCTTCTTACCAGAAAACAACTCTTGCTTGTAGGACTAGAAACTTCATGGGATTCAACTCCATTTCGGAATGGGAAACAAACACTAGCTTGTCTTACAAGAAACACACTCTGCTTTTGAGAAAAGAGCACTCTTCTACTCTACTGTGTTTCCTATGAGGTCCGAACAGTGAGCTTGCTCAGAACAAAAGAACTGTGCTTCCTACACACACGGGCCATATCTAGTTCAACTCTGCTAAGGAAACTGACAAGAACAGTATCTCCTCTTCTGTCCAATACACTGTACTTGCTGGGAACAGAAGCGAGTGCTATTTGCACTGTGTATGGCAATGGGAGGGCAATAGTGACTCTTCTAACCAGAAAACAACTCTTGCTCGTAGGACCAGAAACTGCATGTGATTCAACTCCATTTAGGACTGGAAAACAAAAGCTAGCTCACCTTACAAGAAACATACTCTGCTTTTGACAAAAGAGCACTCTTCGTCTCTACTGTGTTTCCTATAGGGCCAGAGCAGTGAGCTTGCTCAGAAAAAAAGAATTGTGCTTCCTACACTCACGGGCCATATCTAGTTCAACTCTGCTTAGGAAACTGACAAGAACAGTAGTTCCTATTCAGTCCAATACACCTTACTTGCTGGTGATTCAACTCAATTTAGGACTAGGAACCAAACGCTAGTTCACCTTACAAGAACCACACTCTACTTTTGAGAAAAGAGACCTCTTTTACTCTACTGTGTTTCCTATAGGGCCAGAAGAGTGAGCTTGTTAAGAATAAAAGAACTGTGCTTCCTACACAAATGGGCCATATCTCCTGCAACTCTGCTTAAGAAACTGACAAGAACAGGAGGTCCTCTTCAGTCCAATACACCGTACTTGCTGGGAACAGAAGCGATTGCTACTTACACTGTGTATGGCAATGGAAGCACAATAGTGACTCTTCTTACTAGAAAACAACTCTTACTCATTGGACCAGAAACTGCTTCCTATACACATGGGCCATATCTAATTCAACTCTGCTTAGGAAACCGACAAGAACAGTAGCTCCTCTTCAGTCGAATACACTGTACTTTTTGGGAATAGACACGAGTGCTATTTGCACTGTGTATGGCAAAGGGAGCACAATAGTGACTTTCCTTACCAGAAAACAAATCTTGTTCGTAGTACCAGAAACTGCATGTGATTCAACTCCATTTAGGACTGGGAAATAAACGCTAGCTCGCCTTACAAGAAACACACTCTGCTTTTGAGAAAAGAGCACTCTTCTACTCTACTGTGTTGCCTACAGAGCCAGAAGAGTGAGCTTACACACACGGGCCATATCTACTTCAACTCTGCTTAGGAAACTGACAAGAATAATAGCTCCTCTTCTGTCCAATACACTGTACTTGCTGGGAATAGACACGAGTGCTATTTGAACTGTGCATGGCAAAGTGAGCGCAATAGTGACTTTCCTTACCAGAAAACATCCCTTGCTCGTAGGACCAAAAACTGCATGTGATTCAACTCAATTTAGGACTCGGAAATAAACGCTAGCTCACCTTACAAGAAACACACTCTGCAAAGGGAGCACAATAGTGACTTTCCTTACCAGAAAACAAATCTTGTTCGTAGTACCAGAAAATGCACGTGATTCAACTCCATTTAGGACTGGGAAAAAAACGCTAGATCACCTTAGATGAAACACACTCTGCTTTTGAGAAAAGAGCACTCTTCCACTCTACTGTGTTTCCTATAGGGCCAGAACAGTGAGCTTGCTCAGAACAAAAGAACTGTGCTTCCTACACACACACCGGCCATATCTAGTTCAACTCTGCTTTGAAAATTCACAAGAACAGTAGCTCCTCTTCAGTGCAATACACTGTACTTGCTGGGAACAGACGCAAGTGCTATTTGCACTGTGTATGGCAATGGAGCTCAATAGTGACTCTTCTTACCAGAAAAAAAACTCTTGCTCGTAGGACCAGAAACTGCATGGGATTCAACTCCATTTCTGACTTGGAAACAACCACTAGCTCGCCTTTCAAAAAACACACTCTGCTTTTGAGAAAAGAGCACTCTTCTGTGTTTCCTATGGGGTCCAAACAGTGAGCTTGCTCAGAACAAAAGAACTGTGCTTCCTACACACACGGGCCATATCTAGATCAATTCTGCTTAGGAAACTGACAAGAACAGTAGATCCGCTTCAGTCCAATACACTGTACATTCTGGGAACAGACGCCAGTGCTATTTACCCTGTGTATGACAATGGGAGCACAATAGTGACTCTTCTTACCAGAAAACAACTCTTGCTCGTAGGACCAGAAAGTGCATGTGATTCAACTCCATTTAGGACTGGGAAGCAAACTCTAGCTCGCCTTACAAGAAACACACTCTGCTTTTGAGAAAAGAGCATTCTTCTACTCTACTGTTTTTCCTATGGGGTCCGAACAGTGAGCTTGCTCAGAACAAAAGAACTGTGCTTCCTACACACACGGGCCATATCTAGTTCAACTCTGCTTAAGACACTGACAAGAACAGTAACTCCTATTCAGTCCAATACACTGTACTTCCTAGGAACAGACGCGAGTGCTATTTGTACTGCATATGGCAATGGGAGTGCAATAGTGACTCTTCCTATCAGAAAACAACTCTTGCTCATAGGAAAAAAACTGCATGTGACTCAACTCCATTTAGAACTGGGAAACAAACGCTTGCTCGCCTTACAAGAAACACACTCTGCTCTTGAGAAAAGAGCACTCTTCTACTCTACTGTGTTTACTATAGTGCCAGAACAGTGAGCTTGCTCAGAACAAAAGAAATGTGCTTCCTACACACACGGGCCATATCTAGTTCAACTCTGCTTTGGAAATTGACAAGTACAGTAGCTCCTCTTCAGTGCAATACACTGTACTTGCTGGGAACAGACGCAAGTGCTATTTGAACTGTGTATGGCAATGGGAGATCAAAAGTGACTCTTCTTACCAGAAAAAAACTCTTGCTCATAGGACCAGAAACTGCATGTGATTCAACTCCATTTCTTACTGGGAAACAACCACTAGCTCGCCTTTCAAAAAACACACTCTGCTTTTGAGAAAAGAGCACTCTTCTACTCTACTGTGTTTCCTATGGGGTCCAAACAGTGAGCTTGCTCAGAACAAAAGAACTGTGCTTCCTACACACAAGGGCCATATCTAGTTCAATTCAGCTTAGGAAACTGACAAGAACAGTAGATCTGCTTCAGTCCAATACACTGTACATTCTGGGAACAGACGCCAGTGCTATTTGCCCTGTGTATGACAATGGGAGCACAATAGTGACTCTTCATACCAGAAAACAACTCTTGCTCGTAGGACCAGAAACTGCATGTGATTCAACTCCATTTAGGACTGGGAAACAAACTCTAGCTCGCCTTACAAGAAACACACTCTGCTTTTGAGAAAAGAGCATTCTTCTACTCTACTGTGTTTCCTATGGGGTCCGAACAGTGAGCTTGCTCAGAACAAAAGAACTGTGCTTCCTACACACACGGGCCATATCTAGTTCAACTCTGCTTAGGAAACTGACAAGAACAGTAGCTCCTATTCAGTCCAATACAATGTACATGCCTGGAACAGACGCGAGTGCTATTTGCACTGTGTATGGCATTTGGAGCACAATAGTGACTCTTCTTACCAGAAAACAACTCTGCTCGTAGTACCAGAAACTGCATGGGATTCAACTCCATTTAGGACTGCGAAACAAACGCTAGCTCGTCT
The DNA here is from genome assembly GCF_949786415.1 of Peromyscus eremicus. NCBI lineage: Eukaryota > Metazoa > Chordata > Mammalia > Rodentia > Cricetidae > Peromyscus > Peromyscus eremicus. The sequence goes on along the minus strand of NW_026737319.1, from coordinate 13,762 downwards.
TACAAGAAACACACTCTGCTTTAGAGAAAAGAGCACTCTTCTACTCTACTGTGTTTCCTATGGGGTCCAAACAGTGAGCTTGCTCAGAACAAAAGAACTGTGCTTCCTACACACACGGGCCATATCTAGTTCAACTCTGCTTAGGAAACAGACGAGAACAATAGCACCTATTCAGTCCAATACACTGTACTTGCTGGGAACAGACGCGAGTGCTATTTGCACTGTGTATGGCAATGGGTGCGCAATGTGACTTTCCTTACCAGAAAACAACTCTTGTTCGTAGGACCAGAAACTGCATGTGATTCAACTCCATTTAGGACTGGAAAACAAACGCGAGCTCGCCTTACAAGAAACACACTCTGCTTTAGAGAAAAGAGCACTCTTCTACTCTACTGAGTTTCCTATAGGGCCAGAACAGTGAGCTTGCTCAGAACGTAATAACTGTGCTTCCTAAACTCGCGGGCCAAATCTAGTTCAACTCTGCTTAGGAAACTGACAAGAACAGTAGCTCCTCTTCAGTCCGATACAGTGTACTTGCTGGGAACAGACGCGAGTGCTATTTGCACTGTGTTTGGCAAAGGGAGCACAATAGTGACTTTCCTTACCAGAAAACAACTCTTGCTCGTAGGACCAGAAACTGCATGTGATTCAACTCCATTTAGGACTGGGAAACAAACGATAGCTTGCCTTACAAAAAACACACTCTGCTTTTGAGAAAAGAGCACTCTTCTACTCTACTGTTTTTTCTATTGGGTCCGAACAGTGAGCTTCCTTAAACAAAAGAACTGTGCTTCCTACACACACGGCCATATCTAGTTCAATTCTGCTTAGGAACCTGACAAGAACAGTAGATCCTCTTCAGTCCAATACAGTGTACTTGCTGGGAACAGACGCCAGTGCTATTTGTCCTGTGTATGGCAATGGCAGCACAATAGTGACTATTCTTACCATAAAACAACTCTTGCTCATAGGACCAGAAACTGCATGTGATTCCACTCCATTTAGGACTGGGAAACAAATGCTAGCTCGCCTTACAAGGAACACACTCTGATTTAGAGAAAAGAGCACTCTTCTACTCTACTGTGTTTCCTATGGGGTCCGAACAGTGAGCTTGCTCAGAACAAAAGAACTGTGCTTCCTACACACAAGGACCATATGTAGTTCAACTCTGCTTAGGAAACTGACAAGAACAGTAGCTCCTATTCAGTCCAATACACTGTACTTGCTGGGAAAACACGAGAGTGCTATTTGCCCTGTGTATGGCAATGGGAGCGCAATAGTGAGTTTCCTTACCAGAAAACAACTCTTGTTCGTAGGAATAGAAACTGCATGTGATTCAACTCCATTTAGGACTAGGAAACAAACGCTAGCTCGCCTTCCAAGAAACACACTCTGCTTTTCAGAAATGAGCACTCTTCTACTCTACTGTGTTTCCTATGTGTTCCGAACAGTGAGCTTGCTCAGAACAAAAGAACTGTGCTTAATACACACACGGCCATATCTAGTTCAATTCTGCTTAGGAACCTGACAAGAACAGTAGATCCTCTTCAGTCTAATACACTGTACTTGCTGGGAACAGACTCCAGTGCTATTTGTCCTGTGTATGGCAATGGCAGCGCAATAGTGACTATTCTTACAATAAAACAACTCTTGCTCGTAGGACTAGAAACTGCATGTGATTAAACTCCATTTAGGCCTGGGAAGCAAACGCTAGCTCGCCTTACAAGAAACTCACTCTGCTTTTGAGAAAAGAGCACTCTTCTACTCTACTGTGTTTTCTATAGGGTCCAAACAGTGAGCTTGCTCAGAACAAAAGAACTGTGCTTCCTACACACACGGGCCAAATCTAGTTCAACTCTGCTTTAGAAACTGACAAGAACAGTAGCTCTTCTTCAGTCTGATACACTGTACTTGCTGAGAATGGACGCGAGTGCTATTTGCACTGTGTATGGCAATTGGAGCACAATAGTGACTCGACTTACCAGAAAACAACTCTTGCTCATAGGACAAAAACGTGCATGTGACTCAACTCCATTTAGGACTGGGAAACAAACTCTAGCTCGCCTTACAAGAAACACACTCTGCTTTTGAGAAAAGAGCACTCTTCTACTCTACTGTATTTCCTATAGGGCCAGAACAGTGAGCTTGATCAGAACAAATGAACTGTGCTTCCTAGACACACGGGCCATATCTAGTTCAACTCTGCTTAGGAAACTGAGAAGAACAGTAGCTCCTCTTCAGTCCAATACACTGTAATTGCTGGGAACAGACGGGAGTGCTATTTGCACTGTGTACGGCAATTGGAGCACAATAGTGACTTTCCTTACCAGAAAACAACTCTTGCTCGTAGGACCAGAAACTGCATGTGATTCAACTCCTTTTAGGACTGGGAAACAAACGCTAGCTCGCCTTACAAGAAACACACTCTGCTTTAGAGAAAAGAGCACTCTTCTACTCTACTGTGTTTCCTATGGGGTCCAAACAGTGAACTTGTTCAGAACAAAAGAACTGTGCTTCCTACACACGGACCATATGTAGTTCAACTCTGCTTAGGAAACTGACAAGAACAGTAGCTCCTCTTCAGTCCAATACACTGTACTTGCTGGGAACAGACGCGAGTGCTATTTGCACTGTGTATGGCAATGAGAGGGCAATAGTGACTTTCCTTACCAGAAAAAAACTCTTGCTCATAGGACCACAAACTGCATGTGATTCAACGCCATTTAGGACTGGGAAACAAATGCTAGCTCGCCTTATAAGAAACGCACTCTGCTTTTGAGAAAAGAGCACTCTTCTACTCTACTGTGTTTACTATGGGGTCCAAACAGTGAGCTTGCTCAGAACAAAAGAACTGTGCTTCCTACACACATGGACCATATCTAGTTCAACTCTGCTTAATAAACTGACAAGAACAGTTGCTCCTCTCCAGTCCTATACACTGTACTTCCTGGGAACAGACGCCAGTGCTATTTGCACTGTGTATGGTAATGAGAGCGCAATAGTGACTTTTCTTACCAGAAAACAACTCTTGCTCGTAAGAACACAAACTGCATGTGATTCAACGCCATTTAGGACTAGGAAACAAACGCTAGCTCGCCTTACAAGAAACACACTCTGCTTTAGAGAAAAGAGCCCTCATCTACTCTACTGTGTTTCCTATAGGGCCAGAACAGTGAGCTTGCTCAGAACATAAGAACTGTGCTTCCTACACACAAGGACCATATGTAGTTCAACTCTGCTTAGGAAACTGACAAGAAGAGTAGCTCTTATTCAGTCCAATACACTGTACTTGCTGGGGAAAGACGCGAGTGCTATTTGCACTGTGAATGGCATTTGGAGCTCAATAGTGACTCTTCTTACCAGAAAACAACTCTTGCTGGTAGGACCAAAAACTGTCTGTGACTCAACTCCATTTAGGACTGGGAAACAAATGCTAGCTCGCCTTACAAGAAACACACTCTGCTTTAGAGAAAAGAGCACTCTTCTACTCTACTGTGTTTCCTGTAGGGCCAGAACAGTGAGCTTGCTCAGAACATAATAACTGTGTTTCCTACACACACGGGCCATATCTAGTTCAACTCTGCTTAGGAAACTGACAAGAACAGTAGCTCCTCTTCCGTCCAATACACTGTACTTGCTGAGAACAGACGCGAGTGCTATTTGTACTGTGTATGGCAATTGGAGCACAATAGTGACTCGTCTTACCAGAAAACAACTCTTGCTCATAGGACAAAAAACTGCATGTGACTCAACTCCATTTAGGACTGGGAAACAATGGCTAGCTCGCCTTACAAGAAACACAATCTGCTTTTGAGAAAAGAGCACTCTTCTACTCTACTGTGTTTTTTATAGGCCAAAACATTGAGCTTGCTCAGAACAAAAGAACTGTGCTTCCTACACACACGGCCATATTTAGTTCAATTCTGCTTAGGAACCTGACAAGAACAGTAGATCCTCTTCAGTCCAATACACTGTACTTGCTGGGAACAGACGCCAGTGCTATTTGTCCTGTGTATGGCAATGGCAGCACAATAGTGACTATTCATACCATAAAAAAACTCTTGCTCCTAGGACCAGAAACTGCATGTGATTCAACTCCATTTAGGACTGGGAAACAAACGCTAGCTCTCCTTACAAGAAACATACTCTGCTTTAGAAAAAGAGCACTCTTCTACTCTACTGCGTTTCCTACAGGGCCAGAACAGTGAGCTTGCTCAAAACAAAAGATCTGTGCTTCCCACACGGGCCATATCTAGTTCAACTCTGCTTAGGAAACTGACAAGAACAGTAGATCCTCTTCAGTCCAATACACTGTACTTGCTGGGAACAGACACCAGTGCTATTTGCACTGTTTATGACAATTGGAGCACAATAGTGACTCGTCTTACCAGAAAACAACTCTTGCGCATAGGACAAAAAACTGCATGTGACTCAACTCCATTTAGGACTGGAAAACAAACTCTAGCTCACTTTACAAAAAACACACTCTGCTTTTGAGAAAAGAGCACTCTTCTACTCTACTGTGATTCCTATAGGGCCAGAACAGTGAGCTTGCTCAGAAAAAAAGAACTGTGCTTCCTACCCACACGGGCCACATCTAGTTCAACTCTTATAAGGAAACTGACAAGAACAGTAGCTCCTCTTCAGTCCAATACACTGTACTTGCTGGGAAAATACGGGAGGGATATTTGCACTGTTTATGGCAATGGGAGTGCAATATTGACTTTTTTTTACCAGAAAACAACGCTTGCTAGTAGGACCAGAAACTGCATGTGATTCCACTCCATTTAGGAATGGGAAAAAAACGCTAGCTTGCCTTTAAAGAAACACACTCTGCTTTTGAGAAAAAAGCACTCTTCTACTCTACTGTGTTTCCTATGGGGTCCTAACAGTGAGCTTGCTCAGAACAAAAAAACTGTGCTTCCTACACACACGGCCATATCTAGTTCAACTCTGCTTAGGAACCTGACAAGAACAGTAGATCCTCTTCAGCCCAATACACTGTACTTGCTGCGAACAGACGCCAGTGCTATTTGTCCTGTGTATGGCAATGGCAGCGCAATAGTGTCTCTTCTTACCAGAAAACAACTCTCGCTTGTAGTACCAGAAACTGCATGGGATTCAACTCCATTTAGGACTGGGACACAAATGCTAGCTCGCCTTACAAGAAACACACTCTGCTTTAGAGAAAAGAGCACTCTTCTACTCTATTGTGTTTCCTATAGGGCCAGAACAGTGAGCTTGCTCAGAACATAAGAACTGTGCTTCCTACACACACGGGCCTTATCTAGTTCAACTCTGCTTAGGAACCTGACAAGAATAGTAGATCCTCTTCAGTCCAATACACTGTACTTGCTGGGAACAGACGTCAGTGCTATTTGTCCTGTGTATGGCAATGGCAGCGCAATAGTGACTATTCTTACCATAAAACAACTCTTCCTCGTAGGACCAGAAACTGCATGTGATTCCACTCCATTTAGGACTGGGACACAAACGCTAGCTCGCCTTACAAGAAACACACTCTGCTTTTGAGAAAAGAGCACTCTTCTACTCTACTGTGTTTCCTATGGGGTCCAAACAGTGAGCTTGCTCAGAACAAAAGAACTGTGCTTCCTACACACAAGGACCATATGTAGTTCAACTCTGCTTAGGAAACTGACAAGAACAGTAGCTCCTCTTCAGTCCGATACACTGTACTTGCTGGGAAAACACGAGAGTGCTATTTGACCTGTGTATGGCAATGGGAGCGCAATAGTGACTTTCCTTACCAGAAAAAAACTCTTGCTCGTAGGACCAGAAACTGCATGTGATTCAACTCCATTTAGGACTGGGAAACAAACGCTAGCTCGCCTTACAAGAAACACACTCTGCTTTTGAGAAAAGAGCACTCTTCTACTCTACTGTGTTTCCTATGTGTTCCGAACAGTGAGCTTGCTCAGAACAAAAGAACTGTGCTTCCTACACACACGGCCATATCTAGTTCAATTCTGCTTAGGAACCTGTCCAGAGCAGTAGATCCTCTTCTGTCCAATACACTGTACTTGCTGGGAACAGACGCCAGTGCTATTTGTCCTGTGTATGGCAATGGCAGCGCAATAGTGACTATTCTTACCATAAAACAACTCTTGCTCGTAGGACCACAAACTGCATGTGATTCCACTCCATTTAGGACTGGGAAACAAACGCTAGCTCGCCTTACAAGAAACTCACTCTGCTTTTGAGAAAAGAGCACTCTTCTACTCTATTGTGTTTCCTATAGGGTCCAAACAGTGAGCTTGGTCAGAACAAAAGAACTGTGCTTCCTACACACATGGACCATATCTAGTTCATCTCTGCTTAAGAAACTGACAAGAACAGTAGCTCCTATTCAGTCCAATACACTGTACTTGCTGGGAACAGACGCGAGTGCTATTTGCACTGTGTATGGCATTTGGAGCGCAATAGTGACTCTTCTTACCAGAAAACAACTCTTGCTCGTAGGACCAAAAACTGTCTTTGACTCAACTCCATTTGGGACTGGGAAACAAAGCGAGCTGGCCTTACAAGAAACACACTCTGCTTTAGAGAAAAGAGCACACCTCTACTCTACTGTGTTTCCTGTAGGGCCAGAACAGTGAGCTTGCTCAGAACATAATAACTGTGCTTCCTACACACACGGGCCATATCTAGTTCAACTCTGCTTAGGAAACTGACAAGAACAGTAGCTCCTCTTCCGTCCAATACACTGTACTTGCTGAGAACAGACGCGAGTGCTATTTGTACTGTGTATGGCAATTGGAGCACAATAGTGACTCGTCTTACCAGAAAACAACTCTTGCTCATAGGACAAAAAACTGCATGTGACTCAACTCCATTTAGGACTGGGAAACAATGGCTAGCTCGCCTTACAAGAAACACAATCTGCTTTTGAGAAAAGAGCACTCTTCTACTCTACTGTGTTTTTTATAGGCCAAAACATTGAGCTTGCTCAGAACAAAAGAACTGTGCTTCCTACACACACGGCCATATTTAGTTCAATTCTGCTTAGGAACCTGACAAGAACAGTAGATCCTCTTCAGTCCAATACACTGTACTTGCTGGGAACAGACGCCAGTGCTATTTGTCCTGTGTATGGCAATGGCAGCACAATAGTGACTATTCATACCATAAAAAAACTCTTGCTCCTAGGACCAGAAACTGCATGTGATTCAACTCCATTTAGGACTGGGAAACAAACGCTAGCTCTCCTTACAAGAAACATACTCTGCTTTAGAAAAAGAGCACTCTTCTACTCTACTGCGTTTCCTACAGGGCCAGAACAGTGAGCTTGCTCAAAACAAAAGATCTGTGCTTCCCACACGGGCCATATCTAGTTCAACTCTGCTTAGGAAACTGACAAGAACAGTAGATCCTCTTCAGTCCAATACACTGTACTTGCTGGGAACAGACACCAGTGCTATTTGCACTGTTTATGACAATTGGAGCACAATAGTGACTCGTCTTACCAGAAAACAACTCTTGCGCATAGGACAAAAAACTGCATGTGACTCAACTCCATTTAGGACTGGAAAACAAACTCTAGCTCACTTTACAAAAAACACACTCTGCTTTTGAGAAAAGAGCACTCTTCTACTCTACTGTGATTCCTATAGGGCCAGAACAGTGAGCTTGCTCAGAAAAAAAGAACTGTGCTTCCTACCCACACGGGCCACATCTAGTTCAACTCTTATAAGGAAACTGACAAGAACAGTAGCTCCTCTTCAGTCCAATACACTGTACTTGCTGGGAAAATACGGGAGGGATATTTGCACTGTTTATGGCAATGGGAGTGCAATATTGACTTTTTTTTACCAGAAAACAACGCTTGCTAGTAGGACCAGAAACTGCATGTGATTCCACTCCATTTAGGAATGGGAAAAAAACGCTAGCTTGCCTTTAAAGAAACACACTCTGCTTTTGAGAAAAAAGCACTCTTCTACTCTACTGTGTTTCCTATGGGGTCCTAACAGTGAGCTTGCTCAGAACAAAAAAACTGTGCTTCCTACACACACGGCCATATCTAGTTCAACTCTGCTTAGGAACCTGACAAGAACAGTAGATCCTCTTCAGCCCAATACACTGTACTTGCTGCGAACAGACGCCAGTGCTATTTGTCCTGTGTATGGCAATGGCAGCGCAATAGTGTCTCTTCTTACCAGAAAACAACTCTCGCTTGTAGTACCAGAAACTGCATGGGATTCAACTCCATTTAGGACTGGGACACAAATGCTAGCTCGCCTTACAAGAAACACACTCTGCTTTAGAGAAAAGAGCACTCTTCTACTCTATTGTGTTTCCTATAGGGCCAGAACAGTGAGCTTGCTCAGAACATAAGAACTGTGCTTCCTACACACACGGGCCTTATCTAGTTCAACTCTGCTTAGGAACCTGACAAGAATAGTAGATCCTCTTCAGTCCAATACACTGTACTTGCTGGGAACAGACGTCAGTGCTATTTGTCCTGTGTATGGCAATGGCAGCGCAATAGTGACTATTCTTACCATAAAACAACTCTTCCTCGTAGGACCAGAAACTGCATGTGATTCCACTCCATTTAGGACTGGGACACAAACGCTAGCTCGCCTTACAAGAAACACACTCTGCTTTTGAGAAAAGAGCACTCTTCTACTCTACTGTGTTTCCTATGGGGTCCAATCAGTGAGCTTGCTCAGAACAAAAGAACTGTGCTTCCTACACACAAGGACCATATGTAGTTCAACTCTGCTTAGGAAACTGACAAGAACAGTAGCTCCTCTTCAGTCCGATACACTGTACTTGCTGGGAAAACACGAGAGTGCTATTTGACCTGTGTATGGCAATGGGAGCGCAATAGTGACTTTCCTTACCAGAAAAAAACTCTTGCTCGTAGGACCAGAAACTGCATGTGATTCAACTCCATTTAGGACTGGGAAACAAACGCTAGCTCGCCTTACAAGAAACACACTCTGCTTTTGAGAAAAGAGCACTCTTCTACTCTACTGTGTTTCCTATGTGTTCCGAACAGTGAGCTTGCTCAGAACAAAAGAACTGTGCTTCCTACACACACGGCCATATCTAGTTCAATTCTGCTTAGGAACCTGTCCAGAGCAGTAGATCCTCTTCTGTCCAATACACTGTACTTGCTGGGAACAGACGCCAGTGCTATTTGTCCTGTGTATGGCAATGGCAGCGCAATAGTGACTATTCTTACCATAAAACAACTCTTGCTCGTAGGACCACAAACTGCATGTGATTCCACTCCATTTAGGACTGGGAAACAAACGCTAGCTCGCCTTACAAGAAACTCACTCTGCTTTTGAGAAAAGAGCACTCTTCTACTCTATTGTGTTTCCTATAGGGTCCAAACAGTGAGCTTGGTCAGAACAAAAGAACTGTGCTTCCTACACACATGGACCATATCTAGTTCATCTCTGCTTAAGAAACTGACAAGAACAGTAGCTCCTATTCAGTCCAATACACTGTACTTGCTGGGAACAGACGCGAGTGCTATTTGCACTGTGTATGGCATTTGGAGCGCAATAGTGACTCTTCTTACCAGAAAACAACTCTTGCTCGTAGGACCAAAAACTGTCTTTGACTCAACTCCATTTGGGACTGGGAAACAAAGCGAGCTGGCCTTACAAGAAACACACTCTGCTTTAGAGAAAAGAGCACACCTCTACTCTACTGTGTTTCCTGTAGGGCCAGAACAGTGAGCTTGCTCAGAACATAATAACTGTGCTTCCTACACACACGGGCCATATCTAGTTCAACTCTGCTTAGGAAACTTACAAGAACAGTAGCTCCTCTTCAGTTCGATGCACTGTACTTGCTGAGAACAGAGGCGAGTGCTATTTGCACTGTGTATGGCAATTGGAGCACAATAGTGACTCGTCTTACCAGAAAACAACTCTTGCTCGTAGGGCAAAAACTGCATGTGACTCAACTCCATTTAGGACTGGGAAACAAACTCTAGCTCGCCTTACAAGAAACACACTCTGCTTTAGAGAAAAGAGCACTCTTCTACTCTACTGTGTTTCCTGTAGGGCCAGAACAGTGAGCTTGCTCAGAACATAAGAACTGTGCTTCCCACACACGGGCCATATCTAGTTAAACTCTTCTTAGGAAACTGACAAGTACAGTAGATCCTCTTCAGTCCAATAGACTGTACTTGCTGGGAACAGACGCCAGTGCTATTTGCACTGTGTATGGCAATTGAAGCACAATAGTGACTCGTCTTACCAGAAAACAACTCTTGCTCATAGGACAAAAAACTGCATGTGACTCAACTCCATTTAGGACTGGGAAACAAACTCTAGCTGCTTTACAAGAAACACACTCTGCTTTTGAGAAAAGAGCACTCTTCTACTCTACTGTGTTTCCTATAGGGCCAGAACAGTGAGCTTGCTCAGAAAAAAAGAACTGTGCTTCCTACACACACGGGCCATATCTAGTTCAACTCTTCTTAGGAAACTGACAAGAACAGGAGCTCCTCTTCAGTCCAATACACTGTACTTGCTGGGAAAAGACGGGAGGGCTATTTGCACTGTTTATGGCAATGGGAGTACAATATTGACTTTTCTTACCAGAAAACAGCACTTGCTCGTAGGAGCAGAAACTGCATGTGATTCCACTCCATTTAGGAATGGGAAAAAAACGCTAGCTCGCCTTTAAAGAAACACACTCTGCTTTTGAGAAAAAAGCACTCTTCTACTCTACTGTGTTTCCTATGTGGTCCGAACAGTGAGCTTGCTCAGAACAAAAAAACTGTGCTTCCTACACACACGGCCATATCTAGTTCAAGTCTGCTTAGGAACCTGACAAGAACAGTAGATCCTCTTCAGCCCAATACACTGTACTTGCTGCGAACAGACGCCAGTGCTATTTGTCCTGTGTATGGCAATGGCAACGCAATAGTGTCTCTTCTTACCAGAAAACAACTCTCGCTTGTAGTACCAGAAACTGCATGTGATTCCACTCCATTTATGACTGGGACACAAACGCTAGCTCGCCTTACAAGAAACACACTCTGCTTTAGAGAAAAGAGCACTCTTCTAATCTACTGTGTTTCCTATGGGGTCCAAACAGTGAGCTTGCTCAGAACAAAAGAACTGTGCTTCCTACACACAAGGACCATATGTAGTTCAACTCTGCTTAGGAAACTGACAAGAACAGTAGCTCCTCTTCAGTCCGATACACTGTACTTGCTGGGAAAAGACGCGAGTGCTATTTGTCCTGTGTATGGCAATGGCAGCGCAATAGTGACTATTCTTACTTTAAAACAACTATTGCTCATAGGACCAGAAACTGCATGTGATTCCACTCCATTTAGGACTGGGACACAAACGCTAGCTCGCCTTACAAGAAACACACTCTGCTTTAGAGAAAAGAGCACTCTTCTACTCTACTGTGTTTCCTATTGGGTCCAAACAGTGAGCTTGCTCAGAACAAAAGAACTGTGCTTCCTACACACAAGGACCATATGTAGTTCAACTCTGCTTAGGAAACTGACAAGAACAGTAGCTCCTCTTCAGTCCGATACACTGTACTTGCTGGGAAAAGACGCGAGTGCTATTTGTCCTGTGTATGGCAATGGCAGCGCAATAGTGACTATTCTTACCTTAAAACAACTATTGCTCATAGGACCAGAAACTGCATGTGATTCCACTCCATTTAGGACTGGGACACAAACGCTAGCTCGCCTTACAAGAAACACACTCTGCTTTAGAGAAAAGAGCACTCTTCTACTCTACTGTGTTTCCTATGGGGTCCAAACATTGAGCTTGCTCAGAACAAAAGAACTGTGCTTCCTACACACAAGGACCATATGTAGTTCAACTCTGCTTAGGAAACTGACAAGAACAGTAGCTCCTCTTCAGTCCGATACACTGTACTTGCTGGGAAAAGACGCGAGTGCTACTTGCCCTGTGTATGGCAATGGCAGCGCAATAGTGACTCTTCTTACCATAAAACAACTCTTGCTCGTAGGACCACAAACTGCATGTGATTCAACTCCATTTAGGACTGGGACACAAACGCTAGCTCGACTTACAAGAAACTCACTCTGCTTTTGAGAAAAGAGCACTCTTCTACTCTACTGTGTTTCCTATAGGGTCCAAACAGTGAGCTTGGTCAGAACAAAAGAACTGTGCTTCCTACACACATGGACCATATCTAGTTCAACTCTGCTTAGGAAACTGACAAGAACAGTAGCTCCTATTCAGTCCAATACACTGTACTTGCTGGGAACAGACGCGAGTGCTATTTGCACTGTGTATGGCATTTGGAGTGCAATAGTGACTCTTCTTAGAAGAAAACAACTCTTGCTTGTAGGACCAGAAACTGCATGTGATTCAACTCCATTTAGGACTGGCAAACAAAGGCTAGCTCACCTTACAAGAAACACACTCTGCTTTAGAGAAAAGAGCACTCATCTACTCTATTGTGTTTCCTGTAGGGCCAGAACAGTGAGCTTGCTCAGAACATAATAACTGTGCTTCCTACACACACGCGCCATATCTAGTTCAACTCTGCTTAGGAAACGACAAGAACAGTAGCTCCTTTTCAGTTCGATACACTGTACTTGCTGAGAACAGACGCGAGTGCTATTTGCACTGTATATGGCAATTGGAGCACAATAGTGACTCGTCTTACCAGAAAACAACTCTTACTCATAGGACAAAAAACTGCATGTGACTCAACTCCATTTAGGACTGGGAAACAAACTCTAGCTCGCCTTACAAGAAACACACTCTGCTTTTGAGAAAAGAGCACTCTTCTACGCTACTGTGTTTCCTATAGGGCCAGAACAGTGAGCTTGCTCAGAACAAATGAACTGTGCTTCCTAGACACACAGGCCATATCTAGTTCAACTCTGCTTAGGAAACTGACAAAAACAGTAGCTTCTCTTCAGTCCAATACACTGTACTTGATGGGAACAGACGCCTGTGCTATTTGCACTGTGTAGGGCAATTGGAGCGCAATAGTGACTTTCCTTACCAGAAAACAACTCTTGCTCCTAGGACCAGAAACTGCATGTGATTCAACGCCATTTAGGACTGGGAAACAAATGCTAGCTCGCCTTACAAGAAACACACTCTGCTTTAGAGAAAAGAGCACTCTTCTACTCTACTGTGTTTCCTATAGGGCCAGAACAGTGAGCTTGCTCAGAACATAAGAACTGTGCTTCCTATACACACGGGCCTTATCTAGTTCAACTCTGCTTAGGAACCTGAGAAGAATAGTAGATCCTCTTCAGTCCAATACACTGTACTTGCTGGGAACAGACGTCAGTGCTATTTGTCCTGTGTATGGCAATGGCAGCGCAATAGTGACTATTCTTACCATAAAAAAACTCTTCCTCGTAGGACCAGAAACTGCATGTGATTCCACTCCATTTAGGACTGGGACACAAACGCTAGCTCGCCTTACAAGAAACACACTCTGCTTTAGAGAAAAGAGCACTCTTCTACTCTACTGTGTTTCCTATGGGGTCCAAACAGTGAGCTTGCTCAGAACAAAAGAACTGTGCTTCCTACACACAAGGACCATATGTAGTTCAACTCTGCTTAGGAAACTGACAAGAACAGTAGCTCCTCTTCAGTCCGATACACTGTACTTGCTGGGAAAACACGAGAGTGCTATTTGCCCTGTGTATGGCAATGGGAGCGCAATAGTGACTTTCCTTACCAGAAAACAACTCTTGCTCGTAGGACCAGAAACTGCATGTGATTCAACTCCATTTAGGACTGGGAAACAAACGCTA